>NC_026007.2:42135851-42420851 GCF_000442705.2 Elaeis guineensis | reverse complement strand
TTTGAAAAAATTTTAAAATTACCATTTTACCTCTGCATTGAATTTCCCCACAAATGATATCAGAGCAAGGTTCTAAGATATGATATATATATTTGCATGCATAGAATAAGTTGTAATCTAAAAGTTTAAATTTGAAATTTAAAATTTAAATTTTGAAATTTAAATTTTGAAAGTTGTTTGAAATTTAAAATTCAAAATTTTAAAATTCAAAATTTGAAATTTAAATTTTAAAATTTGAAATTCAAAATTCAAAAATTTGAAATTTGAAATTTAAAATTTGGTTGAAATTTCAAATTTAAAATTCAAAATTTAAAATTCAAAATTTGAAATTCAAAATTTAAAATTCAAAAAATTTGAAATTTGAAATTTAAAATTTAAATTTTGAAATTGGTATATTTAGATATACTTGATCCAAGTAGCAAGTAATCGAATTGGGTTAGTTGCCATGGCCGTCCGGTCATAGAAGAAAAGTAGGGTTTAAAGGCCCTCTCCTCTCATTCGATGGGGTCTCCTATGGCGGTAGAGGTGCCGCTGTAATTATATCCCATGCAGATGAAGCAGTGAAAGGAATTAATTGTAAAGGTTCAATTGTGAAATTTATCATGAATGTGTTAGATTAGATCTAAAGAAATATTCATGATTTTTTGATCAAGTTATTTTCTGTTATGTAATTAGCAATAGGATTGCTATTTATGAAATGTGCTGATCTATTTGTGAAATGAGTCAACATATTTGGTGAACAGAAAATAAAACTTTTTAAATTTGAAAATTATTTTTGAAATGCCAAACTCTGATCTATCAGCCCAAATACTTAATTAAAAGAATTAAGTGTTGTCTAGTAGGTCTAGAATTGTGAATTAAGACCTAAGACAATTGCATAAACTTGTGGGTCAATGGGTTAGATGGATTAGGTCCATAATTGGGTTAGACCTAAGGTTAGCTTAAAGAAATGGACTAAATTAGAGTAATTGATCAAATCTAATCAAAAGTTGAATTAGATTAGGTCAAGGATACTCTAGACTCAACTCCAATAGTTGTAGTTGAATGGGTCCATATCTTTAACTAGACCAAGATGGACTTAATTCATGGCTACACGGTGGAACCCAATTTACTAAATTGATCAAATTAAAACTAATGAACCGGTTGGTTTCTAAGATAAGTTTGGCAGTTTGACCAGTGGTTTTTAAGCGGAAGCTACTCGCAGTGATTCGATCTCTGACGAGTTAATGGCTTATCTCCACCACTGATCTCACTTACCTAGCCAACCTAGTGAATTAGGTTTTGATTAGATCACTTGGTGATTAGGGCTCACCTATGTCATTAGGTAAATCAGTTTGACTGATTTAGGTGCTCCTAATGCTGGCTTAATTAAATCCTTTTTAATCTGACTTGGTGAAGTCAGTGGGAGGATTGAAATTGGCTGGTAATTTATCTTCTCATCTATTCTTTAATAAAATCCTCAAAAAATTATTAGATCCTAAAAATGATTAAGTTATATTGATAACTAAGTCATAGCCTCCCATTAAGTGAGTGATAATGAGTCCATTAGTTTAATAATCATTGGAGGCCCAAAGGCCTGGTGCTTATTGACTAATGGAATTATCATTCATAGTATGATAATTTGGTTTAAGTCTTTCTGATAGTGGTTAGGTTGGCCGACCAAAGTCGGGCTTGATCATTTATTGGTCCGATTCACCAAATCAAATCATGTTAATGGTTGGACCTAACCAGATTTTTTCAGTGGAGGCCAAAGCCTACTGATTAGGTTCTGGGGCAAAATTAATTACTAGAAGTTATTTAGAGAAACAACTGGTTATGAACCTACCCATAGATGCACATGGGTTGACCAACCAAAGTTGGGCTCGTGTGTAATCTGTGTGGATTCTAGTACCCACTAAGGAATTAATTCCTCGAATTGGAGGTTGAGGCTACTAATTCGTAAAAATTCTGGGAGAAACTTTAGACTAAAGTCCAAGTCTTTAGTATTAATAATTTATGTACTAATATAGGTCTGATTTTTCTTTATGCAGCTATGGCCACTACCCTGTCGCTCCGATCATTATTAGATAATGACAAGCTCATGGGACCTAATTTCGATAGCTGGTATCGAAAATTAAAAATCATCCTTGAGCATGAGCGGATCCTTTATGTAGTAACGGATCCGACACCTGAGGAGCCAGCTCCGAATGCTAGAGGGGTGGTCCGAGACACTTACCAGAAGTGGCTCAACGACCACACCACCGTTCGGTGCATTATGCTGGCGGCAATGAATGATGAGTTCAGTCGCAGGTTCGAGAACGCCCAACCACAAGAGATGCTTCAAATGTTGAACGACTCCTTTGGCATGCCTGACGACGTTGAAAGGCATAAAACTAGTTGTGCCATTTTCAATGCTCGGATGAGGGATGGAGCCTCAGTCACTGATCATGTACTGTACATGATCGAAATGATTGAGCGCCTAAGTAAACTGGGCTTTCCCCTGCACGAACAGCTTGGTAAGGATGCGATCCTTAATTCTCTGCCCAAGTCCTACCTTCCCTTCCTTACTCATTTTCGAATGACAAAGCCTGCGGTGAACTACCACGGCTTGTTGGGGTTGCTGCAGAACTTTGAGAAGGATCACCAGCTCCATAAGGAGTCGGTAAATATTGTGGGAAGGTCTTCTTCTGGTCGTCGACCCTTTAAGAAAGGGAAGAAGAACAAGAAGAAGAAGAATAAGAAGGTGCAGCCGCATGCTGGGATTTCTACACAAGGTCAGACCAAGAAGCGCAAGCCCGACCAGAGCCAGGTGGAGTGCTTCTTTTGCAAGAAGCAGGGGCACTGGAAGAGGAACTGTCCTCTATACATTGCCTCACTGGACCTGAACAGGCCGAAGAAGAAGCAAGGTACTTATATGATAACACCTTGCAACTTTTCCATTTGTGATACTACTGCTTGGGTATTGGATACCGGAAGCCCTTATCATAATTGCAATTCGATGCAGGGTCTGCAGGTCAGTAGGAGATTTGATGAAGGTGAGAGATTCCTGAACGTTGGAGATGGAAGCAAAGTTCCACTTCTAGCATTAAGAATCATGAACCTTGTAATCAATTTTCGAAATATAATTCTAAGTGAATGTCACTATTGTCCAAGCTTTTTATTAAATATTATTTCTGTAGGCCTTTTGGCCATGAACGGTTATCAATTTTTAATAAAAGAAAATGTTTGCAATATCATTTTGAATGGTGTTACAATGTTTGTTGGACAACTTAATAATAGAATTTACTTTCTATCACAACCTGTTAATGTAGTTCAAACCTCCGATAAATATCCTAGAATAGATAATGTGTCAGAAGTCTACCTTTGGCACTGTAGGCTAGGTCATATCAATAAGAACAGGATAAACAGGTTGGCTCAAAAAGGAATTCTTGAAGTAGGTGATTATGAATCACTTCCAATCTGTGAGTCCTGTCTTCTTGGTAAAATGACCAAGTCACCTTTTACTGGAAAAGGTGAGCGAGCCAGTGAACTCTTGGCTCTGGTACATTCTGATGTATGTAGACCCATGAGCTCAAGTGCAAGAGGTGGATATTTCTACTTCATAACCTTCACAGACGATCTATCGAGGTATGGGTATGTCTATTTAATGAAGCATAAGTCGGAGTCGTTTGAAATATTCAAACTATTTCAAAATGAGGTAGAAAAATAAACTGAAAAGTGTATTAAAACTCTTCGATCTGATCGAGGAGGTGAATACCTTTCCAATGATTTTCTGACATATCTTGAGGAGAATGAGATTCTCTCTCAGTGGACACCTTCTGAAACACCACAGCATAATGGTGTGTCTGAAAGGAGGAATCGAACCTTGTTGGACATGGTTCGATCCATGATGGGGTTTGCTGGTCTGCCGATCTTTCTTTAGAGATATGCGCTCGAATCGGCTTGTTACCTTCTAAATAGGGTTCCGAGTAAGTCTATAACCAAAATGCCATATGAGATATAGATAGGACGTAAGCCAGTACTCTCGCACCTTAGGGTTTGGAGGTGTCCGACTTATGTTAAACGTTTAATTACGGACAAGCTTGGACCTAGGTCTGACAGGTATAATTTTATAAGGTACCCAAAAGAGACCAAAGGGTATTATTTCTACCTGGCTGATGAGCAAAAAGTGTTTGTCAGTCTTAAGGCAATCTTTTTGGAAAGAGAGTTCCTTGGTGAAGGGATTATTGCCTCTAAGGTCGAATTTGATGAAATTCGACAGGTGAAAAATCTGACGCAAGTTGCTGAACCGGATTTGATTAAATCAGATCTAGAGCCCATTGATCAAGCACCCCTAAGGCGATCTGGTAGAGTACCACGTCAATCGGACAGATACTATGGTTTCTTGGTCTGGGATGATGATCCTATCGAACTTGATGAAAATGATGAGGATCCGATCATCTACATGGATGCAATACAGAGATCCGACTCTGAGAAATGGCTAGAGGCCATGAAATCCGAAATGGAGTCCATGAAGGTCAACGATGTGTGGACATTGGTTGATCCATCCGAAGGAGTAAAACCCATAGGGTGTAAGTGGGTCTTCAAGAGGAAGAGGGGCGCAGACGAAAAGGTGGAAATCTACAAAGTTCGTCTGGTTGCCAAGGGATATCGTCAACGTTATGGTATAGACTATAACGAGACATTTTCTTCGGTGGCAATGCTCAAATCCATTCGGATTATGCTTGTGATAACTGCCCATCTGGACTATGAAATCTGGCAAATGGATGTGAAGACAGCTTTCCTAAATGGAGAGGTGGATGAAAAGGTGTATATGATACAACCTGAAGGATTCACATCCACTGATGAGTCTAAGGTGTGCAGACTACAGAGGTCTATTTATGGACTTAAGCAAGCATCCCGGAGTTGGAACATACGTTTTGATAGGACGATCAAGATGTATGGCTTCGTTAAGAACGGAGAAGAGCCCTGCATTTATAAGTGGGCTAATGGTTCAGTAGTGGTATTTCTTGTATTATATGTAGATGATATTCTCTTAATCGAGAATGATGTCCCTGCATTACAGGGAATAAAGATTTGACTGTCATCACAGTTCTCCATGAAGAATTTGGGAGAAGCTTCCTACATCCTAGGGATGAGGATCTATAGGGATAGATCTAAAAGGTTGCTTGGTTTATTCCAGTCTACGTACATAGATACTTGCTGAAGAGGTTCAGCATGGAGAATTCCAAGAAAGGCTATCTACCGATAGGCCATGGAATTTCTCTCTCAAAAAGGGATTGTCCGACAACACCTCAAGAGAGAGAGCGTATGAGTAGGATTTCATATGCTTTGACAGTGGGATCTATCATATACGCCATGACACGTACACGATCAGATGTGGTATACTCACTAGGGGTAGTGAGTAGATACTAATCTGATCCAGGGGAGAATCACTGGAAGGTTGTTAAAACCATCCTGAAGTATTTAAGAAATACTAAGGACCAGTGGATTGTTTATGGTGAATCGGACTTGAGACTTATAGGGTTTACAGACTCTAGTTTCCAGTCTGATCACGATGACAGCAAAAGTATGTCAGGATTTATTTTTACCCTTAATGATGGGGCTATTTGCTGGAAGAGTTTCAAGCAACACACAGTGGCTGATTCAGTTTGCGAGGCGGAGTATGTCGCTGCATCAGATGCTGCCAAAGAAGCGGTGTGGCTGCGAAAATTCATCACCGAGCTCGGAGTAGCACCCTCTCTTGTTGATCCAGTTCTGCTCTACTGTGACAGCTCTAGAGCCATTGCTCAGGCAAAGGAACCCAAGGCACACCAGCGGACGAAGCATATTCTACGCCGCTACCATCTCATCCGAGAAATTGTGGATCGAGATGATGTCGACCTTCAGAAGATCGATGGAAAGGAGAACCTGACCGATCCATTCACAAAAGTCATTGCGGTGAAGGAGTTCAACGACTACAAGTTGAATATGGGTATTAGACACTGCACCGATTGGCTTTAGGCTAAGTAGGAGATTGTTGGAAATAGTGTCCCAAAGCCAATCGTCAGCCTGTTGACGGTTGTGCTCATTTTTGTATATGTACATAAATTATGAATTAATAAAAATTATTTTGATATTTTTCATCACAAAATATTTCATCTTCTAATGAACTCCTATGTTGTGGTGAAGTCCTTAGGACTATTTAGACTCGACAAAGGAGAATTTGTCGTTTAGTTGTTAAATCCATTCGTGACCAAATGATACGTTGTTACCAAGGACGACAACGTTTATCAAGCATAGGTCATTGTGTGCCATATAGGTTGGTTGTCCTCTTAACCAATGAGTGTGGAGATACTGGTATGGCATACAGGTGAGATGTAAGGGTACATCTGCACTGAACGTAAATGACTTCGGAGCTGTTTCTGCTATCAAGATTTGCTCTGATGGAATATGGGTATAAATATCCCTCCGACCTGAGACCACCATGGTGACTTACAAGCAACTCACTGCACTTAGGCACTGGACTACCTGAATTTTTAATTCAGTGACGGAAGGCTGCTGGGTGTAGTCAAGTACTTGACTTGTTAGTGCGTGTGTCAAGATGGGATTGACCACTCCAGTTTAGGAGCTGTGTACAGTCGTATTTCAATTTAGCAAAATCTTGGCCAGGGTAGTCTTTGTGAGGAGTCACAGGACTGTTTGAGTTGAGCATGATTCGGATGATCTAATCAGGGTTGACAGTTTAACCCTAAGTCGTCCTAAACACAGAGATCAAAAGGATGAATTATACAGTAACCATATTCACGTAGGTTCTGAATGTTGCGATTGCGACTATTCGATCTATCTGATCGTCGGGTACCATTGCTAGATGGTCACTTCGATTAGTACAGGAATTGGTTCCTGTGCTACCGACTTAGGTTCGAACCTACGGGGTCACACACATTAGAGGTTCCTATTTAATCTGATAGCTGATGAAGAGTCATAATGCTCATGGACTATGAGTCCTACGTGTCTGGGACTCTGTGATCGAGAATCAGGATTCTCTGATCACGAGTCCCACACATTTTGGGTACCGGGGTCAAGAGTCCCACTGGTTTGGGACTCTTCGATCAGAATTACATATCGATGAATTCTGATGCCCGATTATCTATCGAATTTGGACTCAATATTTATGAGAAGTTTAATTAGTGATTTAATTGCTAATTAACTCAATTTGATTGAGTAATTATTTTTTGATCAAGTCTAATTGAATTGGATTCAGTTGGGTTTGTCCCGATTAGGTTAAGAGTTGATCTAATCGTCGAGATGGTTTGATCCCTGATTTGATTAGGGGTTGGACTTAATCAATTCTTGATTTGATTAAAATTTTATTGAGCCTAATTAAGCCTAATTTAGTTGGATTTAAATTAGTCTAATTGGGCCTAACTTATTTGGTTCAATTAGGTTGGTTTAAATAATGAAACCACCTTGACCCATTCTCCCTGCGCCACCTCACTTCCACTGCGTCCATTTGAATTCACGAGAAGGAAGTTCTCATGAATTTTTTCTCATGCAAAGCCCTCCTCATGCCCTACTTTAATGCACCAAATGAGTGGATAAGAATGATTGGTTGGCCATTCAAATTCAAAACAAAGTTTGAATTTGAATGAGCAACCAATCTTAGCACTTTGACCTTATCCTCTTTTAACATCCCATTTATTACACGAGAAAATATTTCTAATGAAATCACTCATGCACAAATTAAGCCACACCCTCCTCTTCTCACGCCCTTAGTGGATAGGAATAAATTGATTTTCATTTGAATTCAAAATTTGATTTGAATTCAAATGTGCAATTACTCATCTTTATCCTCTCATGTGGATAAGACGTTTGACATTGTTTTAAAAGGAGGAGAAGAGTGGGGTGTGTGCAAAAAAAATTTTGGAGAGAAAATCTGGGTGTGAGAAATCCTTGTGTGCAAGGTGAAGGTCTATATCCTTCCGAGAAAAAAAGAAAAAAAAGTGTGCGTAGGGTTTCAGTGAGTTCTTCAGGGTTTCAGCCTAGAGTTCGGGAAGTGAGAAGGTGAGCTACGAGTGTCATGAGCCCACCAAATTTTAGGAAGATCTTCAACATCCTCTCAAGCATGTCTGCTGATGATCCGGAGTATTCAAAAAATCGATAAACATCGATCGAAGGAGTTCGATCAGCATCGGCCGTCGAAAGGGCTCTACAACGAGCTAGCACTCGTGAGAAGTCGATCAGATCAGAAGCTTCGTGTGGACGATCTGCAGAGGCCAGACATACTGTGTGGCTGTATCGCGATGATCAGACTCTCCCGACAGTGATCAGATTGCAGCGATCTACTACCCGCACAAAGGTATTGTGTTCTGAACATATTACAGTAAAGTATTTGCTGTTCAAATTCGAATTTCAAATTTAAATGCATGCATGCTATATATCATATTTAGATCTTAGTATAGGATAAATTCTTATTAATTAATTAGATTAATTAATAATTTTTGCTGTAAAATAGTGATTTTGCAAAAATTTTAAAATTACCATTTTATCCCTGCACTGAATTTTTCCACAGTCAGCACATAGCACTTTACCCTAATGTCATCCTCCATCCACTTATCCAGAGCAGCTCTTTGCTTTGTCGTGGGATGGGCTCGTAAGACTGGGACATCCTAGTTGAGTACATACCCAATCTTCTCTGATGTCAGAACTATCTTGAGATTTCTGGGCCAATCTTTAAAATTTGTGTCAATCAGATAATTAGTTTCAAGGATGTGGGCTAGCAGGTTAGAGGTCGATATTGTTTATCTGTGAAAGTAGAGATTCTTGTTAGATATTTGTACTTAAAATTATATTTGCTCTAAGGACTTTTAGGTGCAAATAGACTCCCACTATTTTTTGGATTTCGATACTCTCTGGATGAAAAATGAAAACCCAATGCGACCATGCTAGGTTTCTAATGGATGCTTAGGTCCCACCGATACCGTGCATCTCACCTAATAGTTATTGGTGATATACACACCAATGCGTAGATAACTCTTTGCCTAGATACTTCTCTAAGTATATTACAGTAACTCGATCTCTAAGTCATATGAGCTCAGATAACATATATTGCCCCCACTCCTTAGTTAAGCCAGACTCATCATGCACAAGCAGGTATGAAGCCATCATTGAATCCCTCAGATAATATATATTGAGCCTAACCCCATCTTTACCCTAGAGTAACTCTTTGCTAGTAGAGTGGTTACATATTTTTGATGCAACTGAACCACTGTAACCAGCTGAGAACAGTCAATGTTAGTAGCACGCCCGCACTTCTACATCGATGAAAGACTATAAGGCTTAATATTGATTGGAGAGGTTTAGATCAGGTCTCATCTAATTAGTAATCACATGACTGATCTAACTAGTATGGGCTAAACTAAAATACCTTAGCAACTAATGAATCCAATCATCCAATTGATCAAATAAGTGAGATCGGTGGGAGGGTATGCCATTAACTCATCGTAGACAAAAATTATCTAGGTGAGTAGCCTTCCAATTAAAAATCATCGATCGAGACTTGCTTTAAACACCAAATAATTTATTGATTTCGATTAGTCAGGTTAGGTGAATCAAATTCGAGCCATAAAGTCAAATTAGGTCCTTAGGTTGACTGAATTCTATATATGAAGTTTAATCAACTTAATCTACAATACTTATAGAATCATAAGCTCAATTGATCTAATCCAAATCAATTTTTGACTCGATTTGATCAATAGCTACATCGATTTTAGTCCAATATAATCTAACCATAACCTAAGATGCAATCTTAGTGCAAAACTGCCCATATCTAATGATCCATACACATACTAATTTAGATTATAAAAATAATTTTTAGATCTAAATACATTGTATGAAAAATAAGTTTTTAGTTTTCGAAATATTTTTAGAACATGTATACAATCATATATCATATATATAAAAATTTTTAAATTTTTTAAAAATCAATTTCAGATCTAAATATACCATCATATATCACAAATATAAAAAATTTAGACTATAAAAATTTAATTTCTAACCTACGCATGCTTTCATATATCACATATATGATTAAAAATCAGAACTAAAATATTTTTCAGATATCAACATAAACACATATACCACATGTATGAACCAAAATTAAAATTTTAAAATTAATTTTCAAAATTTTTATGCTATTTTCATACATATGAACATGTGGCTCTGATACTACTATTGGATTTCTATAGGTGCTAGTGTAGGTGCTAGTGCATGTGGATTTTAAAATTTTTTTAAATTTAAAATATAGCAGAAAATTATATTAAAATAATTTTAATCTAGGAATGCATTCATCATATGAAAGCACCTATGGATCTAGTTCATATGCTAAAATTAATAAAAACTGATTTTAGTAGAAAGAAATAAAGGCTTGTGATCAAGTTGCATATTTGAATCGCTTTCCTTTTACCTCAAATCTGTAACTGATGTTGAATCTAATTCAATCTCTGGATCTAGGATTGAGCAGGTTCTGAATCAATAGTACAAATATCCTACCTTTATGGGTATCCATAGGGCTGATCTGAATTGGTTCCTCTTAAAATAACTCACTTGAACTCAAAGTCTGAATAGGCTTGAGCCAAGCCTGGATAGGGATCAATCCTTTATCTCTTTTCTTAATTCTTCAATGAACCAATCTTTATTTGATCTTTCTATCTTGATTCTTGAAGAAATTAAGAATCCTTCTTGATCTCTCAACTAACCAAGAACTAATCGAGAAGTAGTTGTAACAACCTCCTAACAAACTTAAGAGGAAGAAGAAGAACTCTAACAACTTTGTGGTGCCAACCCTTGACACCAACAAGATGTTGCCGCCCATCTCTCTCCAAGATCTAAGAGAGAGGATGCCTAGAGAGAGAAAAGGCATGGACTAAAGTGAGAGGAGAGAGGGCGTTGGGCATAGTGAGGGTGGCGACAAGAAAGGGAATTATGAGATTGAGATGAGAGGTAGGCTAGGGTCTTTTAAATAGACCATATAAGGGAGTCCTAATCAAATTCAGATTCCTCCTTCTAATTTTATTAGAAGTCATAGCCAAAACTCCTTGGACCAAATCAATGGGGTGCCAACCAGCCTAGACCCATGCTTAACCCAATGCTAGGCATCCCATCACATAGGATCCAATTAAAAATGCTCTAATCAGCCCACATGGTTCCATTAGTTCAATTCAAGGGATCTTGATCAAATCAAGATGAATTTTCAATCAATAAAATCAAAAAAATCAAGAAACTCTTTTTTAATTTAATTCAAATCATAAATTAAGCATCCAACCATTAGAACTCATTGAATCAAATTCAATTAGGTTTAAAATAAGTGTAGAAATTGGCTAATGCTTATCATATAAGCAAATCAACTATAAGAAAAATTTGGATTCACCCGTATGCTAGCAAGATTAACATGAATCCAATAGGATTTTCTTAAATCCATATAAATTGATATTTTATAAACCCAATTTTAATCAATCCAGATCTTCTCTCTTTGATGTGTGATCGTGTATGTTCAATTCTGTCTGGTAGTGAGATATACTATGATCTCTATTATAGGTATCATCAAAATCTCTTTCAGTGGGTCGAAATAGTTTCACTCTAATTCGACAAGGATCATTAATCTAAAATGATCCTATTGAGCTCTCATAATTTACCAGTAACATCTAACAATATGTAGTGACAACCCAGCAGAATCGAAATATAACCTTTAAGTGTAATTAATATGTGATACAGTCCCTCTATCGTGAGTTTCGACTAGATGGCAGGTTATGGATAAATTATCAAATCTCATCTTCAGTCATATGATAGATCCGATCAGTTCAAGTCCAATAGTGATTCCAAATAGAAACTCTTTTCTATCAATTATACTGCTATGGCCATAGACTTATGGACTCAGCTTCTCAAATCTCATAGAACTACTCCTTTCTATCAAGATCGATAGATCCCATCTAGATGCACACTTTGCTCTCATAGCTCAACCAACTACAGCCAACATCTACTACAAAAATTCATAATCGAATCAATGCTTATGTGTAGTTAAACTACAGTAGCCTTACTGTGAATAACCGTGATACCGTAGGTCAAAGGATCAGTCACACAACTACAGCATTGAGATGATTACTAACGATTGAATAAAAATTCATGTGATCTCTCATGTGATTATGCTCAGTACTAGTTATTTTTTAACAACTATCCGTACTCACTGCTCAGTGTCTCTATACCGTAGATTAGAAACTCATCTATCTCGAAGAAAGCAAACTGTGCACCGATCTATCTAAATCAATCATCATTTTCATTACTATCTTATGATCGGAAGTAATTTAAGAATCGATCATACATACCTCTAATTCTCAACAATTAAGAATATGTACAGTAACATCAATTCTAAAGATGATTCAAGGACATATAACACTGGAATGAAAAAAGAAAACTGATCTTTTATTGATTAAATCAATAGTTTAAGTATAAATTTATGTCATAGAATAAAAAATGTATCGGCCAACAATTGACTTCTTGGACATACATCTAACAATGTGTAGGTACATGCATCAATCCCACTATTGCATTTGTATGCATTTAGGATAAAATGTTTGAGACTTGGTAAATCATTTCAGATGATCTGCAACTTTGCATTACAAGCAAATCAAGTTTTGATTCAGTAGAATATGAAAAAACTGCTTTGGAGAGCACCTGACGACGATAATTCAAGGCTTCAAGCTGTTTCAAGAGGTCAAGTGACCGGCAACCTGAAGTCCTCTTGCACGTTTCCATTTTTGATTCTAACTTCATACATGGTTGGCCTTTTGACTAAATGATTTATACTACCGGTCATTATAAACACAACTTGCAACACATTCTAAATTCAGCAGCACATGATAATTCCTAACCATAAGTCAAAATCAAACCATTGTGTCTTGCTCATAAAACTGTTTACCTTGCAATCTGATGATGTATTAGTAAGAGATCTCTGAAATCTTTGATATTGGTCATAATTTTTTTTTAAAAATATTATAGATCATAAATAATGGCATGCATTTTTCACTTAGATGACCTGTCATTCTTTTTTTTTTCAGAAAAATATGAAGTCCATTTTTTGTCAATGCATGAAAGGAAAGTTGTGCTATTATCCTCTAGTACAAATGCTGAAATCAAGTTGAGAGTGAACACAATCATATGTTTGTGGGCAAAGGTCATTTTACGCCAATACTAACTACCATATACAATAATCTATATGCTATACCATTAGATCAAGTAAACTGAAAAATAGTGGTTCCTGACATTATCAACTGTGCATGAATGCCATCCCACTTAATTCAGAAATTCTCTAGTTAAATTAATGTAGAGTTATATTGCATTACTACTGCCATAATGTACCATTATATCCTCAAATACCAATGGTGACCAATTAATTTAGATTTAGCATGTCAATTGTATCATTGTAAAATGCAAATTGCAAATATGAATGAAGTAAATCAACACAAAAATAGGTCTAGGATCATATGTTATCTAGTATGGATATAAAAAAGAGTGATCCCTGTGAAATATGTGGTACCTCTTGATGATCAGTTATGATCATTCAGACATTACCTGTTGCACCCAATGGGTGCCCAAGAGCAATTGCACCTCCATTTACATTTAACTTTGCTGGATCTAGCTCCAGCTTTCTTACAGCAATAAACAAACTGAGAGGCAAAAGCTAATAAGATTCAAATCAATTTCTTATTAGTGAAATGTAGAATAAGATCAAAACATTCTCCCTAAACTATTACCTCATTTAATCCAAAGAGGTCAATATCTTCAATTTGAAGACCAACAAATTTTACTGCAGTAGGTACTGCGACAGCAGGACCAATTCCCATGACAGTGGGATCCACACCAACAGCAGCAAAGCTCCTGCATGGATTATAACATAAATGTTGTACTCTTGTGTAGGAAAAAATCAGCAAGAATGTTGTTAAATGAAACCCATAACTTAATGGACATAACTTCTGAACAAGATGCCTGGAGCCAATGCAAAATAAATCAGAATCAAGACAAGATGGTAGGGACCATGTCTGAAATAGCAAATCCAAAACAAACGTCGGAGAGATGACATATAAATATGTTCATAACAACTTAACAACTTTTGGAGAAAACCAGAAGAAAATTCTAGTAAACTTATCCTATGTATAAAGGGTTAACTTTATCAATAAACATTTGCTCGGGTCCAAGAATGTGGTATCAAAGTGCACTAGAGGACACTACAACATGGACCCTTTTGGGGCTAACTATGGGCTCATCACAATATTTGTTATTAGATTTTGATTGGATTTAGATCCTTAGTTTGGCAAGATATGCCAGGGTTTAAATGAAAGAATGTGTGAGGACCCATGTAGGGGTAGATTTGATCCTCTATTGGTTATACGCTGGGTAGATGTTGGATACTTATATAGGACAAGGAACCTAAAAATCATCTCGCTAATCTATTTGGATAAAGTCTTGGGTCATTACACTTCCCATGATGCCAACACTCTCAATTGGTGCTGAACCTTGTGAGCTCTTAGCAAGAAAAGGTTTATCCATAAGACCTAAAGGACAACTCATGGATAGGAAATCCACCTATTGATTATGGAATTTTAGCTCATTCAATCAGGGAGCAGTCCTACACTGCCTTTGACTCAGAAAAGAGTTTAGCTGAAAAAGTAAAAGGAAAAGATGTGCTATATGAAAGGAAATAGTCTTTTTTTAAAAAATCAAGTAGCCATGACTATTTGATGCTAGCTAGTAGCATTTAGGATAACCAAAAAGCCAAGGTGATGAATTAATTGGGGCAAAATCAAAATTCTTAATACTTGAAATTATGCTAACATAAGGGAACCTAGTTAGATAGCAACACATAAGTTCAGCTACATGAGATTGGTATGCTACAATGACTGAACCTAGTTAGATGAACTAGCATAGTCAAGAGCAATACATAAGCTTAGCTGCATGAGATCAATAAGCTACAAGACTTGGTTAACTTAGCTAGTTGAATCACTTTGTCCATATCGAAGTTGCTGACATATTCACAAGGGAGCATTATACCTGAATATGCCAGGTATGGGGAACCCCTCTGCATAGCCACCTCTCTCCTCATGAGGAGGATTGCTTCGGCACCATCACTCACTTGACTAGAATTGCCTACAATAACAACATCATAATGAACATCCATAGCCAGAGAACAACCTGATACCTAAGCAAATCCACAAAAAAAACAAAGAAATCCTTGGGGTACCGGCAGTTGTGCAACCGGAAGAGCGACATAAAGTAAAGAGGAATTAAGGTAAGGATGGAGTTTACCAAGGTGAGCCATCCCCCAAAAGAGAGAACCTTCATCTTCCACGAGGCCAAATGGAGTTCTATCTTTTGAATGAGAGAGAGCCAATCGGATCTGCACGACCTGGTTCCACCGAGAGATAATCCCAAGTACTTAAAAGGGGTTGGAACTGTAAGACAGCTGAGCCACTTCTCACAGTGCTGGTCATCAGATCTCCAATATGAGAAATAGAACTCTTCTGAAAGTTAATTGAGAGTCCTGATACCAACTCAAAATAGAGTAAGATTAATTTTAGAACTGCACAAGACCTCTTTTTTGCCTTAATAAATGCAAGGGTATCATCTACATATTGTAGGATTTTGATCCCACCCATGATCCAGGGATTATCCAATCCTTCAAAAATTCTAGCAGAACCAGCAACATTTAACATTCTACATAAGGGATCAACAGCAAGAATGAATAATAGAGGGGAAAGGGGGTCCCCCTGTCTTAGCCCATGTCTACAGAAGATCCAATCACTTATCTCTCCATTCACCTTAACCACCAAACTATGTTGAATGTGAAATTATGGAAACTACTATTTTTCAACATCTCATTTGCGTTGTCGACATTAAAATGTGGAACAATACAACCATCAAAGCAATATGAAACTTTTCAACATGGCAAACATCAAGATTGGACCAATCGCAAAATCTCACCTTCATAGTAATAGGAATGATTTCATCTTTAAATTCACCAGATGCAGTTGCTGCAACTGCCCGCCTATGAGATTCAACCTGACCATAAATTTTGAGATAAGAATATGATTTTGCATAAGAGAAGCATCATTGTATTACACCAAGTTAAAGGTATCCCAAACTCACAGCAGCCTGATCTTGTTCCTTTTGAGTTACACCATAATGGTGAGCAACATTTTCAGAGGTAATTCCCATGGGAAGGAGACAATCTTGAGCTCTTTGAAGTGTATTTACCTAAAATATTCAAAAAACAAGAGCACATAATGGCCACCTTCAAATAATCTTATCCAAAATCAAGTAAGTGTGAAGTTTGCTGACATCCGAAGTAACAAATAAATCAAGATATACTTTTGCATTTATTGACCCTTCCCATGCAACTGAATTTGTGATCATAGATTCTAGCCCAGCACCAATGCCTGCATGGGTAAATGAAATTTTAGCACCAAGAGCTTGAAAACTCTAGTAAGAATGCTGACAAAAAGTGTAGGACATAATCTTACCAATGTCATAAAACCCAGCTTTTATGGAAGCAGCAACATTGGCAACTGCTTGAAGGCCAGATGAGCATTGTCGGTTGATAGTTCTGACAGGAACAGTTTCTATAGGATTCAGAGAAATAGTTTATCTTGCTGAGTGCAACAAGAGATGTTAAATTGATATCAACCAAGTGTTGGGTTTCAGTGGTGCAGTGGAAGGGCTGGATATTTAAAATTTTTATTCAAAACATCCTAGTGCACCGAAATCTTAGAACTCATAATCTTTTAACTATAACAATCAAAGCATAATTAAATTAAACTTAAATAAGAAGAATACCTATAATGCTTATCTTAATTTCTACAAGGCATCCAAGTATCCACTTTCTAATGGTGGTCCACATGAAAATCGGACCAAGGACAGCGCTCTTTCTTCATCTTGCTTTAAGAGTTCTAGCCCTTAGAACTCAACTAGCCACTAGTCGATTAGACTCTCCTCCAGACTTGAGCCTGGACCTCTCAAAACTTCTCACTGGACCTGACCACCTTCTTCTATACCTCTTAAACCCTTATAGCTATTAGGAATAGGCTTGTCTTAAAAGAACAAGCCTTTGTCCTAAACCCTAGAGTTGTAAGAGAGGGAGAGAGGGAGTGGATAAGGGATGTAAGAATTGAATGATCAATTCATCTGCCGCCCCCTATTTATAGCAATAGAGGGGGTGCCAACAGAAAAGCCACATCCCTACTAGAAAGGCATATCTGATTCACATATCACTTATCTGAGGGTCTTCAAGTAGAAAGACTCATCAGGATGTGATATGATGAATCACTCCTTCTCATGCGCACATGCCCAGAAAGAGATGCAATTGGCATCTCTTCTGCTTCTAGATTTGTGTGAAACTTTGACATGTATTATTTGGATTCAAAAATGAAGCAAATCTACAAGGGATGCCTCCTTTTGAGATGGAATTCAAATCACAGAAGGACTCTTAATGCGAAGAGACGCATGAGTCCTTCCTCTGTCGTGCGTGCGCCCAATAAAGGGCATCAAAAGCAACATTGCATTATCTGATAAATTTCCATATTTATCTCATGGAATCAAAATTTAAATCTAATCCTTATCAAAAAAAATATCAAATAATAGTGTCACCTAAGACTCCTTAAAATAGAAGGAGTCTCGCATCTCTTCGCGTGACCAAGAAACACCTCGTGTGCGCGCCTCACCTCCAAAAGACTTTCCACATCAATCCAAAAGTATTTTTCATACTTTAAATGGCATGCCAGGTGGTTAAGCTTCTGATCTTATTATCATATAAGTCAAAGACCCAAAGTAGAAGGACTCTTGGTCCTTCTGCATGCCAAAAAAGAGAGTGCATGCGCTCCTCTCAAATTTATGCCAAGAGTCCTCTTGATTTTGGCGTTAACTTGAAATGAGGCACCCCCTTTTGGGCTGCCCCTAGATGGCATGATCTAACCCAATTATCCATCAAATTGGGTTAGCAAAATCACAAGGATTGAGACCAAATTTGATCTACCAAGGAGCTAAGATTTCCACACGTGCTAGTATGCTTACCAAAAACCCTAATTGGATCCAAAATTTCAATCAACCTTATCAAAAAGGTCCTTGATCAATTTTTTTATGTGTGTAACCCATTGTGTTCTACATCTAGCTAACAGTAGGTCTAGATGCAAGTTAAAATAATTTGATTAGATTTCTTCTAATCAATTAAGGTCTAAAATGAGCTAATCTGAGTTCAGTAATTAGAATCCTTTCTAATTGGCAATCAAAATAAACTCTTTAATTCGATCAAATCTACAAGTCAAGATTGATATCTAGCAATGTATCATGACTATTCAGAAGATATAAAATTTAAAAAAAATATCAAATATATCCTTTAGTGATAAGTTGCCGTGCAATTCAATCCTTCGATCATCCCTACATCCTGAATATGTTCACAAGTATGAAATTACGTCAAACTAAAATACATATTCATATCGATTCTCTATCAACCAATGATGACTCTAATTTTTAATCTTCATATTGCTCTTGGCTAAGAGTCTTTTTTTGAGTCATCTAGAGATGAGAATTCACAGGATGTGATCTCTTCTTACTAGGAGTGATCGATTCTATATTGACCGACTTACAACCTTCATACACACTCCATCATATCAAAACATCCTGTACATGTCTTAATGCCATGTTTGAATATGAATCAAAATATAGATTCATATGCATAAGATTCTATGATGATCTCAGGTCTAAGGATCACTTATACAACTCTCACTTAGAGAGCTATCTTTTGACATGCAAGTAAGACTTTCATAAGATGTTCTCTGTCGGCAAGTCAATTCAGTGAACTCATTCTCTAATAAGTATCTACATCCTTGTATTAGTATCCTCACATAAGTGACTAGTGAGATCAGCCACCCTCTTCGTCGAGCATATATAAAATGTGTCAGTCTTTTTAGAACATTGATCCCCCACTTAATGCTCCATGATCAGGGATGTTTAAGATTAGAATTTTAGGGTTTTAGATCTCACAGATATGATCCATTCATATCTCTTAAAATTATTATCTTAATCTTTGAGATTCATTATAATCTTAAATATAATAAGATGTAGCTAAAATGATGAATCAATATCTTATTTTATTATCATAAAAAAATATCATTACATGAGTTAGAAGTTTACAAAGAAAGGTCCCATCGCATCACTCATGCGATTGGCTTGTAGGATACTCTTCTTTCAATCTCTCACTTGCACTAAAGCCAATCACCTTTGTATTTTAATCTCATACAATCAACATGGTGATCAAATAGCTATTATAGTATGGCTTTAGTGAATGGGTCTGCTATATTGTTCTTGTTCTAGGACAACATCTTATCCTTCTACAATTTTTCGAACAAGATGGAAGCATCTGAGGATGTGCTTGGGTGTCTACTGAGACCTAAGTTCCTAGACTTTAGCAACAACCCCAATAATATCATAATAAACTAGCCTTGGTCGTTCTATCTCAAGAACCACATCCAATTCTATGATGAATTTCTTCATTTAGACAACTTTCTTAGAGGCTTCACTAATAGTAATGTATTCTGACTCGATGGCTGAGTCAACTACAGTCTATTGTTTGGAACTCTTCTAATTTACTACTCCACCATTTAGGATAAATACATACCTTGAAATTGACTTGCTATCATCAGGGTCAGATTGAAAATTAGAATCTGTATATCCCTTTAGTTTCAACTCCGATCCTCCTCCATACATTAGAAAAATATCTTTAGTCTTTCTTAGGTACTTAAGAATATTTTTCATAGCTTTTCAATAATCCTCCCCTGGATTAGCTTGAAATCTGCTTGTTATGCCTAAAGCATAAGCTACATCAGGCCCGGTATATAGCATAGCATTCAACATTATTGATCCCATAATCGAAGCATAAAGGATTTTACTCATTCTTTTTTTTCCTCTGGTGTCTTAGGATACATTTTCTTGGAGAGACGTATGCCATGACTTACAGACAGATAATCTTTTTTACTTGCCTCCATGTTGAACTTCTTCAACATGAGATCTATATACCAAAACTAGGACAAGCCTAGCATCCTCTTAGATTTATCTCTATAGATTTTTATATCCAGTATGTAGGATGCTTCATCCAAGTCTTTCATGAAAAACTTATAACCAAATCTTGACTGATTGTAATATTGGGATATTATTCCCAATGAGCAGTATGTCATGGACATACAGAATCAAGAAGACAATAGCACTTCTACTTATTTTTTTATACACACATGGTTCATTCTCATTTTTGATGAAGCTAAACTCTTTTACTGCCATATCAAATTAGATGTTGCAGCTCCTCGAAGCCTATTTCAATCCATAGATGGATTTCTTTAGCTTGCATACTTGATTTGCCCTTCTACTTGAGATAAATCCTTCTGACTGAGTCATATAGCCTCTTCCTCAAAATTACCGTTGAGGAAAGCGGTCTTGATATCCATCTGTTAGATATCATAGTCATAGTATACAGCTATAGCAAGCAAAATTTGAATAGACTTGAGCATAGACATCGGTGACAAGGTTTCATCATAGTCAATTCCATACCTTTGTCTAAAATTCTTCACCACCAACCTAGCTTTGTAGGTTTCACTTGGCTATCTACTTCGATCTTCTTCTTGAAGACCTACTTGTATCCTATTGGGGTCACACCCTCAAGCGCATCAATCAAGGTCCATACTTGGTTGGTGTACATGAAGTCCATTTTAGATTTTATGGCTTCCAGCCATCTATTTGAGTCTCTACTCATGACAGCTTCCGAATAGATTAGTGGATCATCATCCTGAGTGATGTTGATCGAATTATTATTCTCAATGATAAAATCATATCTAAAAGGTGCTCGATGTGCTTTATCTGACCTTCAGAGAGGAGGTGTGTATAGTGGATGTACCTCATCTTTGGGTACTTCTGGTTGAGGATCTTCTTGTGGTCCAACCACAGGCATTTTTGGATTGGTTTGTTGTTGCCCAGCTATGCAACCCAAGAGGGGAAGGTGAATTGAATTTTTAAAAATTTAAAAATTAACTTACAACTATGAGGATTATTTAACAATGAGCAAGATAAATGTGGAGAGTAAAATTTATGTAAGGTGTAGAAGTTGGTTGCAAGAATGCAAGAAGATAAAGAAATTTAAAAGGAGAGCAAGTAAGCACAACACAAACAAGAAGATTTATAGTGGTTTGGTGCCAACCTTGCACCTACGTCCACTCCCCAAGCTCCTACTTGAAAATTCAAATCCATTAAATCGTATTCAATCCGAATACAACATCGGAACCTCCGACTCTAGCTATTCCAAGCTAGAACACTTATTTTTCGGGTACAAGCCAACCCAATACAATCTGATTCAAGGTTCGGATCAATCTTTCCATATTTTGGAACCCTTCCAAAATAAAATATCAACTCAAAATAGAGTATAGCAGTTAATCATACAGAAATACAGATGTAGCTCCTTTAATGAGCAAATAAAGCTTTAAATACACTTTACACAATAAGAACGAAGCTCTTCTGATTTTTCTCAAGGTGGTTGAAGACTTGAATGAGCTCTTGAGGGGTTGGTGAACTTGAAATAAAAGCTTCTTGAACTTTTAAGAGGACTCTTGCTTAGGGTTGAAATGAATGCTTGAAGAATCTTTTCAAAACTTTGTTGATTCTCTCCTTTAAGTGCCTTTTATTACTTCAAATAATGATGAAGAATAATCTGGACTGAAATAGAGCCATTGGAGCACATTAAATGGGCATTAAATGTAGCCAAAATGAGCTGAAAACTAGCCATTGCAGAATTTTTTCGTCACAGGGGTCGACTCATAGGGTCGACTCATGCTCATGAGTCAACTCATGGGGTCGACTTCTGTGGCACAGAACAGAAAATGACTGTTCTATCATTTTAGCCTACATAGCGCAGAGATCGATTCATAGGGTCGACTCATGCTCAGGGGTCGACTCATGGGGTCGACTCACAGAGTGTGCCAGCCAAAGAATTCAGCGTGCCATTCAGCCTCTTTTGTTATGAGTCGACTCATGGGGTCGACTCAAATATATAAACATAATTTTTTTTCAAAATACATATTCAAAAATATTAAAATTACCTCCAATAGATTATAAATCTTGTGTTCTTGCTCTTGAGGCTTCCGAATCAGAACTTGATAAAATTATGATTTTGCCCCTAAAATATAATAAATCTTTTTCCAAACCAAAATCATTAGTAACCCCCTTAAATACTTTATAATCATCAAAATCTGTTTAAGGAGAAATAATATCTCCCTTGATGATGACAAAACACTTAGCAAAAGCATATATAAAGCATTGAACATGAATTTTAAATTTATGAAGATGCATCATTTCAATATCATAGCCAAGTATTTGAACGAAATGCATCATAAGCAGTTTGAAGATCAATTTGAAATTTGCTTATAAGTTTGTTTGCTTTGAAAATTAGATAAAAAAGAAGCTGACGATTTTGGTTCTTTGACACATTTGCTTAACAATTTTGTTTATTACTAATTTTTTTATTGCTCATTGCTCATTTCTTTATTATTTATTGCTCAAATTCAATTTTAATTCTCTACTCTCCCTTTTTGACAGTATCAATTAAGATTCTCTACTCCTTTTAAGGGATCTTGAAAGGATAAATTTTTTTTACTCCCCATTTTTGATAGCATCAATTAAGATCTTAAGGGATTTTAAGGATAGAAAAAAGAAAAGAAAGATGATAAAAAGAACATATTTTCTTTACTTCCCCTTTTTGATACCATATTTTACTTCTGTAGCCTGCTTCTTTGATTGCTTATTTCTCTACTCCCCCTCAACATAGCAACCATAAAGGATATATCAATTTGCTCATCTAGAAGATATTGCAATTCATAGTATTTCTCTGCACTAATATGAGTTATTTTTCATATCTCATAATTAAAATAATTCAATTTGATCACATTCATAGATATTCATTGAAAGTCAAAGCACACATATATATATATTCAAAAGTGACTGAAGGTGTCCCAATACACATGAGTCAACTCAAAATACAAAAGTCATGGATAGAAACTATCCAAGAGTTAATTAGCCAACAAATACAAGGCCCATAATATAGATCCTAGACATAAAAGACTAATTAATCTAGATCTAATAGAGGTCATGGCTAGAGGGATCAGAGTCTGAAGAATCAGAGATAGGATGAGGAGATGTAGGATCAAGTCCATGAGCACGACCTCGACCACGTCTGCCTCAGCCACGGATAGAGGTACCAGCACGAGTAGAGGGGTGAGAGGATCCTAGAGCCTGAGGAGCTACGGACTGTGCTATAAGAGAAAGTCTGATGGTGTCCAAAAGATCCAAGGCTCTCGATACAGACTGCATCAAGGCACTAAACTGAGTAAAAGTATTCTTACTGGAGCCCCTGATCTCTCTCCTCAAGAAGTCAAAGCCACTCTCTAAAACTCCTCGAAGTCTAGCCGCCTCTGCAGATAGGTCTGAGACCTCTGTGATATCCTCGTACGGCTGGGGATGGGCTAAAGCTAATACTTACCCCTGCAAGTCTAATACTCTGCATGTCAATCTCAAAATACATCCCTCAAGCTGCTCAATGCGTACCGACTGATCAGTAAGCATCTGAAAAATAGAAGAAATGTGAGGGATCAGAGTCTGGTCTGAGTCACCCTGGGATGTCGATCTCTGAGCAAAGACTGAAGTGGCAAACTGCTGAGATAGAATGGAGGCAACACACTGGGACATCATCTCAATCTGATCATCTGCTGGTCTGAACTCTGAAGGATGTGCCCTGCTCTCTGACTGTGGAACTGAAGCATGCCTCCTCACAGACTCTGAAGGACCAGCCTCGTGATCAGATATGAACTGAATATCTGGGAATGCTCTGTGATCACGAAGAGGTGAAGATGGTCCCTCCTCCTCTACTTTATCCTCCACTCTCTCCACAACACCCTTTGTCCAACCGCTATCAGTCTTAGAGAAACCTATGCGATGCAGTGTGTGATGGTTGATGGTGTCAGAATGAGATAGTCTAGCAACTGCCTCCCCCTCAAAACTGATTTTGAACCTTCTAAAAACTAAGGTGAGTGCCATACCAAAAGGCAAGTGAGCCTTGGACCTGTTCAGGATTTCCCTCATGGCCTCAAACATCAATGCTGGAAGGTTCAGGAGGGTTTGGGTGATCACATGGTATATAATGCAAATGTCCCTACCAGATAGAAGGTCGTGTCTACCACTCCTAGGGACAAACAGTTTGGTTACTAAGTGATGTAACATCCTCATCTCAACAGAAAGAATTTTTGCTTCCAATTTATTTAGACTTCCAGTATAGGTTCTCCCTAAGATAACATTAATTCCTTCTTCTTTAATAGGGAGCTCCATATTGGTATAGTCTTCACAAGGAAAATGCAGTATCTGTCCCAAATGTACTGGATCAAGAATAACATCAATACCTTTTACTGTAGATTTCACTATTCCATTGCTATAGCTCAAATTTAAGTAAAATTCCCTGACTAGATCGACATAAGTATTTTTCTTTAAAGAGCAGTAAAATTTTCATCCTTGATACTTAATCTTTGATACAATAGTGAACTCTTCTTTTTCAAAAAATTTGAAATCAATATTTTTCTCGAATTTCACTTTTCGGTCAGAGAGAGGTACCTTGCTTGGACTGATTGGAGACTGAATGGAAGCTGAAATAGGACCTAGAGCAGGGATTGGAGCAGGAGAGGGTTTGGTTGCTAATCTCTTTCTGCGCACACTCTCTTCCAACCCACGAACAGATTTTCTCCTCTGCAGTAGCTTCATTTTGGGAGCCATTAGGTCAAGAGAGACTTGAAAGGAGCTTAGGAGACTAAATGTGAGGCAAAGAGAAAAAGATTTTGGAAGGAAAAAGATAAGGATTTGAGGAGTTAAATCACTGGTTTGGAGAAGAGGGGATGATTCTATGGCAGGCTTGAACCACCCCAAATGAGGAAGGGAGAGGAGAGGAAGTTGGTTCCTTAACGGGTGATTTGAGGAGTGAAAATCGATGGGAGGAGATATTTGAGAGAAATCTTTGGTTTGAGAGAGAAGAGATGGAGAGCTTTTGATTTGGTGGGAGGATGAAGACGAAGGGCTGAGTCGGCTCAAAGAAAAATTTCCCATAAGAAGAGAGCGCCCGAAGGGTTTTGACAAAATTGCAAGTTTACCCTAGGGTCGACCCTGGGGGTCGACTTATGGCACAGAAAAATTTAAAAGAATGATGGGATAATTTTGAAAAAATTTAAAATTCTGAGAGAAGGATGTTTACCCAAATATTGATCATGTGAATGATAGTTTTAAGCTTTTGAGCTCTTAAGAAAAATGAGAATTGAGCTTAATAGATTTAGTTCAATGAATTTTTGGTATTAAGAATTTGGAATCAGAGAGATACTTAAGCTGATGGATCAAAGATTCCTAATTCTCTCCTAATTTCACAAAATCTATCTTCACTTAAGGTTTTGGTAAAGATGTCAGCCAATTATTTTTCAGTACAAACATAATCAAGAATTATATCTTTATTTTGGATATGTTCTCTTATGAAATGATGCCTAATTTCAATATGTTTGGATCTAGAATGCTGAATTGAATTTTTAGTTAGATTTATAGCACTGGTGTTATCACATCTTATGGGAGTTTAATTAAGTTTGATACCAAAATCTTCAAGTTGTTGCTTAATCCGCAAGATTTGAGCATAACAACTTCTGGCTGCAATGTATTCGGCCTCGGCTGTAGACAGTGCTACCGAGTTTTGCTTTTTGCTAAATAAAGAGATTAAGTTAACTCCAAGAAATTGGCAAGTTTCATTAGTACTTTTTCTATCTAATCTACATCCAACAAAATCGACATCTGAATATCCTATCAAGTCAATTGATGAGTCCTTAGAATACCATAGTCCTAAAATTTGTGTACCATTTAAATATCTAAGGATTCTTTTAACTGCATTCAAGTGAGATTCTTTCGGATTTGATTGAAAGCGAGCACAAGGACAAACACACTAAATATAATATCTGGTCTACTAGCAGTTAAATGTAATAGAGAACCAATCATGCCTCTATAAAATTTTAAGTCTACATTTTTACCTCCTTCATCCTTGTCAAGCTTACATGATGGGCTCATGGGTGTACTAATTGCTTTGGAGTTCTTCATTCCAAATCTTTTGAGTAATTCTCTTGTGTACTTGCTTTGGGTGATGGAGATTCCTTTTTTTGTTTGTTTGATTTGGAGTCCGAGGAAGAATGTAAGTTCTCCCATCATGCTCATCTCGAACTCCTCCTGCATGAGCTTAGCAAAATCTTGACAAAGAGTTTCATTAGTAGACCCAAAAATAATATCATCAACATATATTTGTATAACTAATATATCATTTTGATTTCTTTTAATAAAAAGGGTTGTGTCTACATTTTCTCTTGAAAAATTATTATTAAGCAGAAATTTGCTTAGCCTTTCATACCAAGCCCTAGATGCTTGTTTCAAACCATATAATATTTTATTTTATTTAAAAACATGATTAGGAAAAGCATGATTTTCAAAATCTGGAGGTTGTTCTACATAAACTTCTTCAGCAATATATCCATTTAGAAAAGCACTTTTGACATCCATTTAGAATAACTTAAAATTCATAAAGCAAGCATATGCAAGTAGAAGTCTAATTGCTTCTAATCTAGCAACAAGTACAAAGGTCTCATCAAAATTAATTCCTTCTTCTTGATTATAACCTTTTACAACTAATCTCGCTTGATTTCTTATCACATTTCTATGTTCATCCAATTTATTCTTATATACTCATTTTGTGCTAATTATTGAATAATTTTTAGGTCTTGAAACTAAAGTCCATACATTATTTCTTTCAAATTGATTAAGTTCTTCTTGTATTGTATTTATCTAATTATAATCTTTTTTAGTTTCATCTATAGTTTTAGGTTCAAGATGAGAGACAAAAGCAAAATGATTGAATGTATCTCTAAGTAAAGAGCGAATTCTTACACTATGTGTAGGATCACCAATGATTAGTTCTTTGGGATGATTGTGATCATACCTCCATTCTTTGGGTAGATCATTTGTACCTAGAGGTTGTTTTGTTGTTCTTTACCTTCCTCATCCTGTTTGTCTTCAAGTTCTTCATCATCTTGAATGGTTGAGTCTTTTAGAGTGATCTCCTTCATCCCTTCTATAAGAGGATCTACATCATCAATACCTTCATTCTTTCTTGAAAAAGATCGTTAGTTTCATCAAAAACAACATGTATTGACTCCTCTACTATTAAAGTTCTTTTGTTGAAAACTCTAAAAGCTTTGCTAGAAAAGGAGTAACCAAGAAAAATCATTTCATCGGATTTTGCATCAAAATTTTCTAATCTTTTTTTACCATTGTTCAAAACAAAACATCGACAACCAAAAATATGAAAATATACAATGTTTGATTTTCTTTCTTTCCAAAGCTCATAAGGAGTTTTCTTTAAAATTGGTCTAATTAAAGCACGATTTAATATGTAACATGCTGTGTTAATTGCTTCCGTTCAAAAATATCTTGGAAGGTTACTTTCACATAGCATGGTACGGGCCATTGCTTCAAGAGTTCTATTTTTTCTTTCTACTACCTCATTTTGTTGGGGTGTCCTAGGTGCTGAAAAGTTATGGTCAATACCTTTTTCATCACAAAAATTTTCAAAATCTTGATTTTCAAATTCAGTTCCATGATCACTTCGAATATTTTAAATTAATTTTTTTTTTCATTTGTGACCTTTCGATAAAATTTTGAGAAAACATGAAAAATTTCATCCTTATGTGCTAAGTAGAAGACTCATGTAAAATAAGAGAAATCATCAATAATCACAAAACCATATTATTTTCCACCTAGACTAGTAGTTCTAGTGGGTCCAAATAAATCTATGTGCAATAGTTTTAATGGCCTAGAAGTTGAAACAATATTTTTAGATTTGAATGAGACTCGTATTTGTTTACCCATTTGGCATGCATCATAAATTCTATCCTTTTCAAAATTCAATTTGGGGAAGCCGATAACCAATTCCTTTTTAATAAGTTTTGAGAGTGAATGCATGCTAATATGTGCAAGCTTACGATGCCAAAGCCAACTAGTCTCATTAATCTTGGCATTCAAGGCTACTAGGCATTGCATGTTTATTTTGAAAAGATAATTCAAATCTACCATATAAATATTACCATGTCTATGCCCAACAAATTTAATGCCTTCATTAATAGGATTAGTTACAATGCAAACTGAAGATTCAAAAATAACTTTATATCCTTTATCACAAAATTGACTGATGCTTAATAAATTATGTTTTAAACCATCTACTAATAAAATATTTTCAATATACTTCAAGGGAGTGATACCAATGCTACCTATACCGATGATCTTTCCTTTGCCATTGTCTCCAAAGGTGACCATCCCTTCATTTTTAGCATCAAATGTGATGAATTGGGATTCATCACCAGTCATGTGTCTGGAGCACCCGCTATCAAGATACCATCTTCGGTTTGCTCTTTGGGATGCAAGACACACCTATACACAAGAATCAAGTTTTGACTTTAGGTACCTAAGTTTTCTTGGATTCTTTTTGGTTAGTCATAATGGTTCTTTTTGGAACCCATATTTTTTTTACATTAAAATTTTCAGATTTATTAGAAAAATATGAATAGGATTTGTGTCCTATTCTACCATATTTAAAGCAAGTTATATTTCAAAACTTATTGTATGATGAGTTTACAAAGATATTTTTCAGAAATTTTTATTTCTTTAAAGGGTTATATCCAAGATCGGCTTTATCATAAATGGCCTTTTGATTTGTCAAGTATCACATGAAGTTTATTTGAACTTAAAGTGAACTTTTCAACCATTAATTTTAACTTGGCAATCTCATTTTTTAAGTTCAAATTTTCTTGAGATAGGATTGATTTTTCATTTGAAATACTCTCATTTTCTTTTAGTAAAGATTGATTCTTTGATTTTAATTCTTTATTCTTTATCCCTAGCTTCTTTAGTTCATCAATTAGGTCATAAAACACTTCATGAAGTTTTTCAAAGGTAAAGTCAATAGGAGTTTCAGTATTTATCTCATTTTCATGTGCCATAAGGTATAAGTTGGCTTGTTCATTTGAGTCTTTTTCTTCAGAACTTGACTCATCACTTCCGCTCCATGTAGCCATCATGGCCTTTTTCTTATACTTTTGGGGATCCTTCTTCAGTTGTGGACATTCAGATTTAAAGTGTCTCGATTTCTTACATTCATAACAAATAAAGGGTTGCTCCTTATCCTTCTCTTTGCTATGTTTTCCTTTTGTAGGTGGCCTCTTTCTCATTCCTTATCTTCTTTTCTTCAAAAACTTCTTAAACCTTCTAGTAATGAGGGTCATTTCTTCATCCTACTTTTTATTTTCTGTATCATCAGATTCTTCATCAGGTTGAGTAGTGGATTTGAGGGTGATTATCCTCTTCTTGTTGACATCTTCTTCTTGGTGTTGTTTCATGCTTAGCTCATGTGTCATCAGCGATCCTAGAAGCTCCTCCAAGGGTAGGATATTCAGATCTTTGGCTTCTTGGATTGCGGTCACTTTGGCCTCCCAAGTCCTTGGTAAAGATCTAAGAATCCTTCTCACGAGATCATTGTTAGAATAAGACTTACCAAGACTTTTTAGACTATTAATAATATCAGTAAAATGAGTAAACATTTCAGTTATTGATTCATTATACTCTATTTTAAAAAGTTCATATTTATGCACAAGTATGTTGATTTTTGATTCCTTCACTTGATTAGTTCCTTCATGAGTTACTTCTAATCTATCCCATATTTTCTTAGCGGACATGCATGTTGAAATATGATTAAATTCATTAGCATCTAGAGTATAATACAAAATATTCATGGCTTTAGCATTTAGTTAAGCCATCTTCTTATCAACCTCATCCCATTCTTTTTTGGGTTTGGTTGATTTCACACCATCAATTATTTTAGTGGGAGTGTGTGATCCATTTACTATGATACTCCACATATCATAATCAAGTGCTTGAATAAAGATTTTCATCTGAGCTTTCCAATAGGTATAATTTGACCCTTTGAAAAGTGGAGGTCGGTTTGTGGACTGTCCCTCGGCTAGTGAAGTACCAACTTGAGTTGCCATAGATCTTTAGCTCTTTGATGGTTAAATCAAAGTAGGACTAGAGCACCGAGCTCTGATACCACTTGTTGCCCAGCTATGCAACCCAAGAGGAGGGGGTGAATTGAATTTTTAAAAATTTAAAAATTAACTTACAACTATGAGGATTATTTAACAATGAACAGGATAAATGTGGAGAGTAAAATTTATGCAAGGTATAGAAGTTGGTTACAAAAATACAAGAAGATAAAAAAATTTAAAAGGAGAGCAAGTAAGCACAATACAAACAAGAAGATTTATAGTGGTTCGGTGCCAACCTTGCACCTACGTCCACTCCCCAAGCTCCTACTTGGGAATTCAAATCCACTAAACCGTATTCAATCAGAATACAACATCAAAACCTCTGACTCTAGCTATTTCAAGCTAGAACACTTATTTTTTGGGTACAAGCCAATCCAATAAAATCCGATTCAAGGTTCGGATCAATCTTTCCATGTTTTGAAACCTTTCCAAAATAAAATATCAACTCAAAATAGAGTATAGCAATTAATCACACAGAAATACAGATGTAGCTCCTTTAATGAGCAAATAAAGCTTTAAATATACTTTACACAATAAGAACGAAGCTCTTCTGATTTTTTTCAAGGTGGTTGAAGACTTGAATGAGCTCTTGAGGGGTTAGTGAACTTGAAATAAAAATTTCTCGTACTTTTAAAAGGGCTCTTGCTTAGGGTTGAAATGAATGCTTGAAGAATCTTTTCAAAATCTTGTTGATTCTCTCCTTTAAATATCTTTTATAACTTCAAATAATGGTGGAGAGTAATCTGGGCTAAAATAGAGCCATTGGAGCATATTAAATGGGCATTAAATGCAGTCAAAATAAGCTGAAAACTAGTCGTTGCAGAATTTTTCCATCACAGGGGTCGACTCATAGGGTCGACTCATGCTCATGAGTCGACTCATAGGGTCGACTTCTGTGGTACAGAACAGACAATGACTGTTCTGTAATTTTGGCCTACACAATAGCAGAGATCGACTCATAGGGTCGACTCATGCTCAGGGGTTGACTCATGGGGTCGACTCACAGAGTGTGCCAGCCAAAGAATCAGCATGCCGTTCAGTCTCTTTTGCCATGAGTCGACTCATGGGGTCGACTCAAATATATAAACATAATTTTTTTTCAAAATATATATTCAAAAATATTAAAATTATCTTCAATAGATTACAAATCTTGTATTCTTGCTCTTGAGGCTTCTGAATCAGAACTTGATAAAATTATGATTTTGCCCCTGAAATACAATAAATCTTTTTTCAAGCCAAAATCATTAGTAACCCCCTTAAATGCTTTGTAATCATCAAAATCAATTCAAGGAGCAACATTTGTAAGTCTTGAACTTCATCAAGTTCAATATTCCTCCCACTACCTCCTTCTTGGATAAATTCATTTTTTAAGAAAGTAGCGTGCCTACTAATAAATACCTTTTATTCAGTAGAATAATAGAAGTAGTATCTATTAATTTTCTTAGAATATCCTATAAACCTGCACTTGTCTGATCTGATACTAAGCTTATGTTCGAGGATATTCCTGACATAAGCAGGATAGCCCCTAATCTTAAGATGTTTAAAATTTGACTTTTTTCTCTTTCATATCTCATATGAAGTGCTAGCAACAGACTTTGAAGGCACCCTGTTCAATACGTATGCGGCAGTCTCTAGGGCATATCTCCAAAATAATATTAGAAGATCTATGAAGCACATCATGGATTGCACTATATCCATCAAAGTATAATTCTTCCTTTCTGCTATACCATTTAGCTATGGTGTATAAAGAGTTCATTTAGAGAAAATACCTTTAACCTTAAGATGATCAAAAAATTTACTGGACAAGTATTCTCTTTCTTGATCAAATCAAAGAATCTTGATATTTTTTTTAGTTTATTTTTTGATCATACTTTGATACTCTTTGAACTTATCAAAATCTTCGAATTTATGTTTCATAAGATACACGTATCTAACCTTGATAGATCATCTATGAAAGTGATAAAATAAGAGTATCCTCTTCTGGTTTGAGTTATCATCGGCCCACATACATCAAATGTACTAGGGCTAACAAGTCTTTTATTTTCTCTCCATATCCAGAGAATGGAGTCTTGATCATCTTATCCATGAGACAAGATTCACAAGTTTTTAATGATTCATAATCATATGGGTCAAAAAAATTTTCTTTATATAACTTGCTTATCCTTGACTCACTAATCTGACCAAGATGGTAATGCCAGAGATATGTGATATTCACATCTTCTCTCTTTCTTATCATATTTCTATCAATATAAAAAATATTTTTATTGAGTGTAAGAATTAAAAGATTATTATCAATATAACTACTACCATAAAATTTATTAGAAAAGAAAATAGAGCATCTATTACCCATTAACGTTATTTCATAATCTTGTTTTACAAACAAAGGTACAGAAATAATATTTTTAATGACTTTAGATATGTAATAACAATCTTTTAATTCTAAAATCTTGTTCGAAGGTAAATTAAGCATACAGACCATAGTCTCTGCACTAATGGACTCTCCACTTATGCTATAAAGGTCAAGGTCACCTCTTTTCAGACCTCTGATATTCTGTAGTTGCTGTAATGAATTGCATATATATGATCCCCAAGCAGTAACCAATAACCAAGTATCAGAGTCTGATACACTCAATAAAAAAAAATAGGTTTGTATCATCATATACACACCTTTTGATGCAATACTTGCACTCTGCTTCAAGCTTGCAAGGTAATTCTTTCAATTATTCTTTCAATATCCTAACTTGCCATAATAAGTAATATCCATGAGGATATTCATTGCCTTCTTATTACTAACCGAACTAGGATCAGGAATATCCAGAACATCAGAGATCTTTTCCTGTGTGAATCTAAGTCGTATGTTCCTCAACCAGTCCGCATTGTTCGAACCGGTCAACATATTTTCATTTATAGTTTTATGTAGTGAAAATGAAGAAGCTATAATACAGAATTAAATTTATATAAATTAAGAATAATAGTATAAGTAGATCACTGATGATGACTTGTATAACTAGATGAGGTCATTGCCTTCTTATTACTAACCGAACTAGGATCAGGAATATCCAGAACATCAGAGATCTTTTCCTGTGTGAATCTAAGTCGTATGTTCCTCAACCAGTCCGCATTGTTCGAACCGGTCAACATATTTTCATTTATAGTTTTATGTAGTGAAAATGAAGAAGCTATAATACAGAATTAAATTTATATAAATTAAGAATAATAGTATAAGTAGATCACTGATGATGACTTGTATAACTAGATGAGGTCTTTTATTCTAGTTATTACTTCTACTATTTTATCATATATCATAGCCCTCTCTGTGGTGGATGAGAAAATTTTAAACTGGTTTCTTAGTGGGGTTGAGATCTTTAATCCTCAAAGAAGCCTTGTGGATAACATAATAAACTTCTGTGAGTTTAAAGGTAGAAAAATCTATCCAATTGCATTTCATGCAACTCTCAACTTTATCTTACCTCTAATATACTCATAGCCTTATGGATAACACAATAAACTATAGTATTTAGTTAAGTCAGATTTTTTATTTTTATACAGTCATATCTGAATAATACTATCCTTGTAGATAGCACAACAATGCAATATATCTAAAATATACCGTAAGCATCTAATATGCACCAAGAGATCTTCACATCAATCCCTATAGTAAGTTTTATGGATGGCACAACAAACCTACTACAGTTCTTGACATAGTAATTATCTTAGCATGAAGGAAGGCATATGTAGTATTGAAAATACTAAACAATCTTCATTCAAGATTCGAACTAATCTAATTGACCAAAAAAGTGTAAAGATTAATGGGGGTCCCCTCGTTGCTTTTTTTAGACACCAATAAATTGGCCAGGTCAGCGAACGGAACCAATTAAAGAATCACAGTGCTTGAAACACTCTTTAGACATCAATTAATTAATTGATTCAAAAAATTGGTCAACTACTGATTCATAATATTATGATTTAATATGATTTTTAGGAGGACTTTAATGGTCTCATGCATATCCTAACTCAACCAATCATAACGATGCACTATTATAGTTGTATCATAGTAAATTCATGACAACTAATTAATAAATCAATACATCTAATCATATCTCATGATCATAAACATGATATCATACAACTAAATATATCTCTAAGATATATTAATATGATCAATATCATAACATCAAGCATCTAAACATATCTCTAAGATATATCAAGATTTGGATGTTCAATTGAGTTCAACCATTGATCCGACTTGAACCAAGCCAAAAATCTTAGCTTGATCACAATCAAGACTACATTCTCATCTTTGATTATATAAATCAAGATAAGCTTTGATACTACTATTGAGTTTTGATGGTGCAGTGGAAGGATCGGGTGTTTAAAATTTTCATTCAAAATATCCTAACGCACCAAAATCTTAGAACCCATAATCCCTTGACTATAACAATCAAAGCATAATTAAATTAAACTTAGATAAAAAGAATATCTATAATACTTATCCTAATTTTTATAAGATATCTAAGTTTCTGTCTTTCAATGGTGATCCACATGAAAATCAAACCAAAGACAGCGCTCTTCCTTCACCTTGCTTCAAGAGTTCTAATCCCTAGAACCAGTCGATCAGACCCTCCTCCAGATCCAAGTCTGGACCTCTCAAAACTTCTCACTAGATCTGACCACCTTCTTTTGGATCTCTTAAATCCTTAGAGCTATTAGGAATAGGCTTATTTTTAAAAGAACAAGCCTTTGTCCTAAACCCTAGAGTTGTAAGAGAGGGAGAGAGGGAGTGGATAGGGGATGTAAGAATTGAATGATCAATTCATCTGCCGCCCCCTATTTATAGCAATAGAGGGGGTGCCAATAGAAAAGCCACATCCCTACTAGAAAGGTATATCTGATTCACATATCACTTATCTGAGAGTCTTCAAGCAGAAAGACGCATCAGGGTGTGATACGTTGAATCACTCCTCACACGTGTGTGCCCAAAAAAAGATGCAATTGGCATCTCTTTTGCTTTCAGATTTGTGTGAAACTTTACCATGTATTATCTAGATTCAAAAAGGAAGCAAATCTACAAGGGATGCCTCCTTTTGAGATGGAATTCAAATCACAGAAGGACTCTCAATGCGAAGAGATGCGTGAGTCCTTCCTCTGTCACGCATGCGCATGCCCAGTAAAGGGCATCCAAAGCAATGCTCCATTATCTAATAAATTTCCATATTTATCTCATAGAATTAGAATTTAAATCTGATCCTTATCAGTTAAAATATCAGATAATAGTGTCACCTAAGACTCCTTAAAATAGAATAAGTCTTGCATCTCTTCATGTGACCAAGGAACACCTCGTGCACGCACCTCACCTCCAAAAGACTTTCCACGCCAATCCAAAAGGATTTTTCATACTTTAAATAGTGTACCAGGTGGTTAAGATTCTTTTATTATTGCCATATGAGTTAGAGACCCAAAGCAGAAGGACTCTTGGTCCTTCTGCATGCCAAAAAGAGAGCGCGTGCGCTCCTCTCAAATTTACGCCAAGAGTCCTCAACCGAAAGGACTCTTGGTTTTGGCGTTAACTTGAAATGAGGTGCCACCTTTTGGGCTAACTCTAGGTGGCATGACCTAACCCAATTATCCACCTAATTGGCTGAGCAAAATTACAAGGATTGAGACCAAATTTGATATCCCAAGGAGCTAGGATTTCCATAAATGCTAGCATGCTTGTCGGGAACCCTGATTGGATTCAAAATTTCAATCAACCTTATCAAAAGAATCTTTGGCCAATTTTCTTATGTGTGTAAATCATTGGATTCTATATCTAGTCAGTAGTAGATCCAGATGTAAGTTAACCTAATTTGATTAGACTTCTTCTAATCGATTAATGTTCAAAACGAGCTAATCCGAGTTCAGCAATTAGAATTCTTTCTAATTAGCGATTGAATTAAACTCTTTAATTTGATCAAATTTATAAGTCAAGATTGATGTCTAACAATGTATTATGATTATCCAAATGATATAAAATTTGATAAAAATATCAAATATATCCTTCAGTAGTAAATTATTATGCAATTTACTCCTTCGATCATCTCTGCACCCTGAATATATTCATAAGTATGAAATTATGTCAAACTAAAATATATATTCATATTGATTCTCCATCAACCAATAATGATTTTAATTTCTAATCTTCATATTGCTCTTGGTCAAGAGTCTTTTTCTGAGTCATCTAGAGATGAGAATTCATAGGATGTGATCTCCTCTTACTAGGAGAGATCGATTCCATATTAACCGATTCTCAACCTTCATACACACTCCATTATATCAGAACATTCTGTATATATCTTAATACCATACTTGGGTATGAACGTGCATAAGATTCCATGGTGATCTCAGGTCTAAGGATCACTTACACAACTCTTACTTAGAGAATCATCTTTTGACATGCAAGTAAGGCTTCTATAAAATATTCTCTGTCGGTGAGTCAATTTAGTGAACTCATTCTCCAATGAGCACCCATATCCTTATATTAGTGTCTCCACACAAATGGCTAGTGGGATCAACCACCCTCTCTATCGAGTATACATATGATGTGTCAGTCTTTTTGGAACATTGATTTCCTACTCAATGCTCCCATGATCATGAATGTTTAAGATTAAAATTTTAAGATTTTAGATCTCACAGACATGATCCATTCATGTCTCCTAAAATTATTATACTAATCTTTGGGGTTCATCATAATCTTAAATATAATAAGATGCAGCTAAAATGATGAATCAATGTCTCATTTTATTATCATAAAAAAAATATCATTACATGAGTTGGAAGTTTATAAAGAAAAATCCTATCACATCACTCATACGATTAGCTTGTAGAGCACTCTTCTTTCACTAAGGAAAAAAAAATACTAGGGAAACTAGCATAGAATACTGCCATCCTACATTCATTTGCCCTTTGAGAGCCAGGTGCCAGGATAGTGCCAACCCCAATATCACCAACTTCACTTGGATTCAGTTTAGTCTTGTCCAATAATGCCTATTACATAATTTACAGATGACAAGCATAAATAAAATTTACATTAGATGCTAGTAGTTTCCAAATGACATGAATGTAAAATGCTGAAAAATAATAAACCTTAAGAACAGCAGCTAGCGGGTCCTTAGGGTATGTGTCCTTAAATTTTCTTTTTGACTTGCAAATTGGAGTTTGATAAGCACTATATTGTATGGAGAAGAGAATGAAAATTAGCTAGACAATTTGCAATTGTACTTTCAAGATATTAATGCAGAATATGTCTCTTTGTTGTATCATTTGAGCTTGAACGCAAGTCTTCAGGATGCATGAACCTACTCATAAATGATCTCATCAAAGTAAGCTTAGCTTCTAGTTTTTCTTGCTTTTATTTCACGACATTCATCTCCTCAGGATGAAGTTGTGGCATCACTTTCATGTCTTCTTGCAACTTATGTATCTGAACTCTTTTTTCTGATGACATGCTACTTAAAGAAACTATTGGAACAATATATAAAACTGTTAGATCAAACTATTAAATTTTCAGAAGATTGTTGGTGTTAGATGTATACTCTAGAAGCTAGATTAACAGACACACATACACATTTTAGAGACATAACTTTGCAATTTAATTTTAAAATAAATAAAATTTGGATTATTTTTTCATTCATATTGTGTTTTAATTGTATCTATGAATCATCCGAGGAATTGATGGATGATGACACGTATTCTCAAGAGTTGAGAATTTGAGATACATGTCATTAGTGATTAATTTCTAAATACTTCTGATCGATAGATCATCACGGAGACGGTGACTAATCCAGATAGATTGGTATACAGATCGCTTTCCTTCATGAGTAGATAAATCTTAAGTCGATGGTATAGGGATATTAGAGTGAGAGTGTAGGTGCTTGATAGAGATCAAGAGTATTGAGCATGACCAACATGAGAAGTCACTAGGATAGCAACTCACTCATCAGTGACTTACTCAAAGTTGCAATAGTGTAGATAGTTCTTTAACTTGCAGTACTTTGGTTGTTCACAATGGGGTTGCTGTAGTTTGACTGCATAATTACTTGGTTACCTAGCCATTTGAAATCTTACGGTGTATGTTGGCTACAGTATGTCCATTGTAGGAATAGGATGTACACCTGGAAGGGATCTATCGATCCTGATAGATATGGAGAGGTCTTATGCAATGCATGAGATTGAGTCCTAAAATCTATGGCCATGATAAGTAAACAATGGAAAGGAGTTTCTATAAGATTTCACATAGACTTGAGTCAATTGAATCTGATATATGACGAATGAACGAGTTTGATGAGTTATCCTTGACCTGCATCTTGTCAGGACCCACGACAGAAGAACTAAACTATATGGTAACTACACCTAGTGATTCATTACTTTCATTCTGTTGGATTGTCACTACATACTGTTAGGTGTCATTGATGGATTGTGAAACCTATCGAGTATTATCTTAATGATTGATGACCCTCGAAGGACAGAGTTAGAATTGTTCCAATCTATCAAAAGGAGTTTTGATGATATTATGATGGAGATCATAATATATCTCACTATCAATCAGAATAAAATCTATGGGATCACATATAAAAGAGGTTCTTATCCGATCAGATGGTTGATTAACGATTATGAATCATTGAAAGATAAAATCATCAATGTGATTGATGATTAACTTTAAGCAAAAATTATAATTAAGTAATTCACTAAGTGTTAGTAAATTATAAGAGAATTAATTAGTAATTAGATTGCTAATTGACTCAATTTGATTGAGCAATGAGATTTATATCAAGTCTAATTGAATTAAATTCAGTTTGACTTGAATTGAGTTTAATTGGATCAAGCCTAATTGTAAGAAAGACTAATTTTTGATTTGATCAGAACTTCGATTTAGTTAATTTCTAATTAGATTAAAAATTTATTGAAAAAATTGAGTTTCTAATTTGATTAGGATCCTTCCTCTATTTGGATCAAATCAGATCAAATTTAGTTTAAACCAAAATAGAAAATCCAAAGTCCCAAAACCTTGGGGCTTCTCCCTTGCACATGCCCCATGATCTCCACAAGAATTATTTCATGCTAAAGCATTTCTGTGTGAGGAATTTTTGCATGAAAGGGAGAGGGCACAGAGAGGATGGGGCAGCATCTGTTGATGACTCACATCCTCATCTCTTTCGTAATTTGAATTTGATTCAAATCAAGAGATAATGATAAGAAGGATAGGTGGTTTCTTCATGAGTCATCATCCTTATCCTTTCCAAATTTAAATTTGATTCAAATCAAGAGATGAGACGGTAAGAAGGAAAGGAATCCTGGGATTATGGCAAGAAAGGAGGTGCCTCCTCCTAACCCTAGTTCCTTCCTCCCTTATAAATAGGGTCCAAAAGTTGGATACCTGAGATAAGAAAAAATAAAGAAAAAATTTGAGAGAAAATTGTTTTCTCAAGCCAAGCCCCTCTTCCCTCTTCTTTCTCCTCCTGTTCTTCTCCATCTCTAGAGGGTCGGTGAGATTTGAGAAGAAGATACTTCAGCTATCAAAGAAGAGATCTTTGCAAGGGAGCTGCACCCCAGGGAGATCATCTTGCCTTTGATCAAAACGAGTCCTCATGTGAATATCTATGGAGGTTAGGCACGTGTACGGCTAGAAGAACAGTTCAGATTCACGATCATCGATCATGGTGTAGTATGATCTACATAAAGATATTGAGATTCGATCTTAATATTATTTTAATTTTATTTACAGATTATATGTATGTTTTAGATCTGGGGCACTGGTTTTTGAAATCTATGCATGCAAGCTTACCCACTTCCTTATAGTGGTATGAGAGCCACTAATTTTTCTTTGACATGCATGATCTGATTTTGTTTTCGATCTAAAAGTTTGAGGTGTTTAAAATCGATCTTGTGTTGCTATAAAGTTGTCTTGATATAAGATTTATTTCCTATATTGAAAAGATTGTCCTAGCACAAGATTGATCGATTTTGAAAACTATTTTTGAAACTTTTACATCAATCTTTTAGATCTAAAAATAGATGTATATGATATATCTTTATTCATATTTAGATCTAAAATTAGAATGACTAAAAGTTCGTAACGGACTGGTATAAGGTTGTCCTGATATAGAGTTTACCTCCTATATGAAAAAGATTGTCCTAGTTTGATACGAACTAATTTTTGAAAAATATTTTAATCATTATTTTAAATCTAATTTAGTATGTATAAGATATGTGAAATTTTAGTTTTAGATCTAAAAATTATATATGTGATATATGTTTTGTTGTTTAGATCTAAAACTGCATATATGATATATATGACTTTAGGTTTAAATCTGAAAAAGTTTCACGATCATAAGCCATTAATGTATGTAATGAAATATAATCTAAAAGATATTTTAGAATCTGAAAATTATATTGCTGCATGTGGGTATGGATTGAATAAATTAGGTCTAATGATCAAAGTATAATTATGATCAATTAATTAGATCAGATTAGAATCCTTTGCTGATTTTGAGCAGTTGATCAAATCTAATCAATAGTTTGTTAGGATTAGATTAAATGGCCCAAAATTGAATTTAATTATAGTTAATCATATTGATTCACATTTTGATGTGAATTGATTGACTTAATATCGAATTTGGCTCCATAGTTCGGGCCTGGGTCAATAGGCCAACCTGATTGATTCTAATCGACCAATTTAGTGTCTAAAGTAAGTACTTAGATGATGGTTCTTTAATTGGTTCCATTGTCTGACCTGGTCAATTCGTTGATGTCTAAAAAAAGTAACGGGACACCCCCACTCATCTTAACTTATCTGGTCATTTTGAAAGATTATATTTTGTATTAGGTTATTTATTGACTCAAGTTCACCCATGCCAATTAAATTGATCAGACATGAGATTATGCTGACCTCAACTAGGTTAATGAGATATGAGATGTGCTGACCTAAACTAGATTAATTAGAGATAAGATATACTAATCTAAATCAGATTAATCAGATATGAGATGTGCTGACCTAAAGCAGATCAATCAGACATGAGATGTACTGATTTGAATCAAATTAGTCAGACATGAGATGTGCTAATCTGAATCAGACCTATCATTTATATGAGATGTATGTGACTGCTTAGAAGAGATTTGAACTTAAAACCTCCTTAATAATATTAAGTCGAGGAATCTTCCACCATTGTAAAGTGTCGTGCTCTCTCTGATGTTGATTGTACTTGGCTGCATACAGTGGGTCAGTTGCATTAGGGGAGAAGCAACCACTCAAAATGTGGGGTGGAGATGGGGTTGGGTCCAAAATCTATTAGATGAGGGTCCAATGATGGCTTCACTCATACTTAATGGTGGGTCTGACTTAACTAAGGAATGAGGTCAACATTTGTCAGGTGAGGTTTTAGGACTTTGAGATCAAGTCTGCTGTAATTTGCTTGAGAAGTATTGGACAAAAGTTATCCACCTATTGTTTGACGTATTCATCAAGATCTATCAAATGAGGTGGTGTGCCAATTGGTGGGACCACAGTACCCACTAGAAACCTTAACTCACGAAGGAATTTTCGCTTTCTAACCCGAGGAGCATTATGATCTAAAAAATTAGTAGGAGCTCTGTAGAAATAGTGAGAGCTAAGTTTATTTTTAAAATAAATTTTCTAAAATAAACTAAAATTAATTACAAAAGTCTAACTAAAAACTTCTTCTCTCTGTAGCAAATTGTTTGCCTTAATAGTCTATCCCACATCTTAGAAATCAACCAAATGTCAGATTCCAACTGTAAGGATTGGTTAAGAGACTTGAAAGGTGTTTCAAGTTCTCAGAATATTGATTGTGTCTTAGACCAGAAAATACCAATAAGAACCTTGAAGAGTTCAAGGGACACATCTTTAGAAGGTATATTGGACCTACTCCTGATTGAGACCAACCTTATGATTTCTTTTACTATCAGTTGGATAATAGACTCTGTTTCTAGTGTACATTTGTGTACTTCAATGCAGGATCTCATGGGTTGTAGAAGGTTGAGGCTAGGAGAGATGACCCTACATATAGGTAATGGAGCAAAAGTTACTGCTGTGGCCATATGGACCTATCCTCTTAGACTGACATCTTATTTCTATCTAGAACTAAGAAACTGTTACTATGTACGTAATATGAGTAAAAATTTGATTTTTGTTTCATGCTTAGCATAGGATGATTATGAAATTAATTTCAATAAGGACTATTGTACCATTTATTTTGAAAATAAAATGGTAGTACGTGGTCACTTAATTAACAGTCTCTATCATTTGCATGCTGATGCAGATGAGTCAGTTAATCTATCCGAGCAATCTATGAGTGCTGTTGGATCAAAGAGGTCTAGAGATGAGGTTAACCTAAAGTACATGTGGCACCTTAGGGTAGGTCATATCGGAGAAGAAAGGATCAATAGACTGGTGAAAGATGATCTTTTAGACTCGTTCTCGAATGAGTTATTTTCAATCGTGAGTTCTGCCTTCAGAGAAAAATGATCAAATTTTTTTTTGCAGGATATGAAAAAAGAACCATTGAAGTACTAGCTCTGGTACATACTGATGTATATGGCCCATTTGATATGCCGACAGAGGAGGTTATCTCTTCTTCATCATTTTTACTAATGATTTTTTATGGTACGGATATATGTTTCTTATGAGATACAAATCTGAAGTCTTTGAAAGGTTCAAAAAATTCAGATCTGAGATAGAGAAGCAAACTGAAAAATCACTCAAGATACTTTGATCAGATCGAGGAGAATATCTGAGTAGAAATTTTTTTGGTTACCTCAAGAAAATGGCATAATCTCTCAATGAACTCCATCTGGAATAACTCAGCTCAATAGAATTTCAGAATGGAGAAATAGGACCCTATTAGATATGGTTCAATTTATGATGAGTTTCACCGATTTCCCTTTATTTTTTTGGGGACACGCCTTAATGATAGCCAATTACTTAATTAATAAGATTTTCTCTAAACCTGTTTCTACCACACTATATGAGATATGGCATGGTAAGAAGTCAAATTTTGGTTATCTCAAAACTTGAGGATGTCTGACCTATGTCGAAAGGCAACAGACGGACAAGTTAGAGGCTTGGTCTATGAGAGCTTATTTTATAAGGTACCCAAAAGAGCCTTTGAGATATTATTTTTATCTCTCAAAGGATCATAATATGATTATGAGCCAGCATGCCAAATTCTTAGAAAGAGATTTTATCCAGGATCGAGGTAGTAGAAGAAAGATTCAGCTTGAAGAGAGTGTCTCTGAAGAGCAACGAGTCTTAGAGCCTGTGGAACTTATTCTATCTCGTACATCCACTAGGATCTCACCTCCTCTTGAAAGATACAAGGGTATACTAACAGAGAATATAGAGAAAATATTTCTCATGGGTGGTATGGACCATTTTCATGATCCTAAAATCTATGATGAGGCAATGTCAGACATCGACTCCAAAAAATAGTTGGAAGTGATAAGATCAGAGATTGACTCAATACATACCAATCAGATCTAGACCTTAGTAGATCCGCCAGAAGGAATAGTTTCTATTGGATGTAAATGGATCTTTAAGAGAAAGATCAGTTCAGATAGAAAAGTAGAGACCTTTAAAGTGAGACTTATGGCCAAAGGTTATACTCAGCATGAAGGTATTGACTATTAGGAGATCTTCTCACCAGTTGTCATGCTGAAGTCTATTTGAATACTGTTTGCTGTTGCAACAGCTCATGACTATGAGATATAGCAGATAGATATGAAGACTGTCATCCTGAATGGATATCTTGAGGAAGATATCTATATAGATCAGCCTCTAGGTTTCACATCCAGTGATGGAGATCATAAGGTTTGCAAGCTGTAAAGATCCATTTATGGACTAAAGCAAGTATCTTGGAGTTAGAATACTCGATTCAATGATGCGATCAATGTTGAAAAATATAGGAGATTTCATGCATGTATTTTAAAAATTTTTGAATAAATTATAGTGAAAGATAATTAGATTAATCAAATTAATCTAATATGCATATGATCTAATCATCAAATCAATCTACTCTAGGATCTATGATATGATATATTGCATATAATATCTAAAATAATCACATGATAAAATCTGCATGCATGGATGTAAGCAGTAGATCAAATTTATACTTATCTGAGTTCAGAACTCGATACCTGAGTATGGATCGATGATCGCTGCTATTGAGAGACATGATAGAGATGATCCTTGCTAGTTGCTCACAGCCGCACATATGTCCGATCTCTATGAAAAGTCTACTCAAAGTCCCGATCTGATCGATTTTCTCGAAAATACTAATTCGCGCGAAGACCTTCTTCTTGGCTAATCTGGATCCTCTCTTCAAATCTCTGAAACTTTTTTAGAGATTGAAGATGCACTTTTAGAGAAGATGAAGAGGTAAAAGAAAGATAGAGAACAAATTATTTTCTCTCTTGTTTTTCTTTCTTCCCAAACCCATAGGAATAAAATCCTAGAAATGAGGTTTTGCACACACCCAAAGAAGGACTCTCCTCTTCTTTTTTTTACACCAAGAACCTCACCCCAAAGCCCAAAATGTGAAGAGCACTCTTTCTTCTCTCTTACATGCATAAAAAAAAAATAAAACCATTTTATTTTAGGCATGTAAGATGTTAGGGTCAAGAGTCCTAGAAATCTTGGACTCTTCCAAGAGATATCACCTCCTCATAATTCCCACGCCTAAAAGAAATATGTGATGCCCCTTCTTTTATTTTTCCATGATGAAACCAGATCCTATTTGATTTCCCATGGTGAAGAACTCTTATTTTGTTGCACAAAATAATGGAATAAAAGGAAGTGGCATGGAGAGGTTGTAGATAATGTCAAACATTATATATAAAGTATCCTATTTCAAATCAGATTTGAACATACCATTTAAAACTTTTAGCCAAATTTGGACATAAGATAGAGAAGAGAAAGGACTCTTTGGCATGAAAAAATCTCATGCAAAAAGCTTTATGGCATGGAGAAAGGTGGGCATTGAAAATTGGTGGCACAAGGGAGAAGAGTCTATTCCAATATGGACTCTTAATTTTTTTATTTGAATCTTAACCAAATCTCATCTGGTTTAGTCCAAATAAAATAGATAAAATCTAATTTAATTAGGTTCATAATTTTTTAATTAAATTTTAATCAAATTAGAAATTGATTGAACTAAAATCTTGATCAAATCAAGGACAATTCTCCCTTAGCAATTATGTCATCTCATAACCTAATTGGGTCAAACCTAATTGAACCAAATTCAATTAGATTTTATTTAATCTTCTTTACTCAATCAAATTGAGCTAATCAATAATCTAATTAATAATTAATCTTTCATTAATTCACTAACACTTGGTGAATAAATTTATTATAATTTTTGTATAAGGTTAATCATCAATCGAATTGATGATTAAGTCCTTAAATAATTCTTAATTATTAATCAACCATATGATCTGTCAGAATTTTTTTTTGAGTGTGACTCTATAGATTCGAACCTAAGTCGGTAGCACAAAAAAAGATTTCTGAATCAATCGATGTAACCATCTAACAATGGTGACCCAACGTTCAGATAGATCGAATGATGGTGAAGCAACATTTAAAAATCTACTGACGTATGGTTACCGTATAATTCATCTCTTTGATCCTAATGCTCAAGGAGATCCAGAATTTAACTGTCAATCCTAAATAAGTCATCAACATTATATTTCAATCTTTCAAATCCATCACATGGATTATCCGGACTTAGATTTTGCTAAATTAAAATATATTGATACATTAACTCCTACTAATTTAAAGGGATCAATCCCATCTTGACTCACACACCGACTTAACAAGTACTTGACTGTACGCAAAAATCTTTCAGAAGATTCACTCATTCAAGTAACAAATTAAAAGAAGGAATTTCTGCTTGGTCTTGGAATCGGTATTAGCCCTGTTTCCGCTGTTCTAGAGTCGGTAGCTTTAATTGCTCTTCATTTTGACTGCTTTGATCGATCAGAACTACTACTCTTGGACTCAGATCGGGATTCATGCCTTACATGCTTTTTTAGGAGGAGTTCAGTGTTGTCGGATGGAATGGAAGTGCATATCGAAAATGAATCGGGCATCTATGGTGTTGGTGCAAAAATCCACCGGCATCAGAGAAGCTGGAGTCGAGGGAGTCGCGGTCGCCGCCAAGACCTACAAAGAAAGTCTAAACCAGAGTTGGGGGTGCTTCGGCAAGATCCTCCGACGCTCAAGTCAGTTCTCTGCTTCAACAAGAATGGAGTGCTCGAACGAAAATTTTAGCAGAGTTTCGAGATAGAAATTAGAGCTTAGAGAATAACGTATATGGGGTCCCCTTTTTATAGGCGAAGGGTGCAACAGACTGATAGTGACGTTTGTAACTGCCTGGTAGTGGGCCGTTCAGGGCCAGGAGGAGTTTGTTATGAAGAGTAGTGGAGGGGAGTCGTGGCCATCACCGTGGCCTACCACATGGGGCCTGTTGCGGGGAGTGGAGCAGCGTCCGTTGTCGTGACTTGCCAGAGAGTGGTGGAGCCATGCGGAATCCGTCGCAGGAAGTGGAGCAGAGTCGTGGCCATTACTGTGGCCTGCCAGGGAGTCCAGGCCTGTCGGCCGAAGCTCGGTTGAGGTGTCTGGTGGAGAGAGGTAGCTATCCATCGAAGAGGAGCTCGAATGTTGCTGGCGAGCCTTCTATCGTTGGGTGCCTTGGGCATTAATACTGCAGGTGAGGGCCATTTGCTGTAGGAGCTCGGTCAGAGGCTTTCCGTAGATAAAGTTCGATTTCATGCAGAATTCGACAGCGGGTCGACCGGCAGTGGATGTCGGATGGCACTGGAGAGGTTCATCCGCTGGGGGGGTCCGGCTGCTGGAGTCCGTGTGTCATAGGAGTTTGTCCGGAATCTGTCCACTACAGAAGTTCGATCGGAGTCCGATCTCCGTAGAAGCCCGGATGGGGATCATTTGTTGAGGAAGCTCGACTAAAGCCTGCCTGCAATAGAAATCCGGAAGGAATTCATCCACAATGGAAGCTCGGGTGAAGGCTTACAGTGAAAATCCGACGTAGATCGCTCGTAGTAGAAATTTAAAGTAGACCGCTTGTAGCAGAAGCTCGGAGTAGATCGCTTGCAGTAGAAGCTCGAAGTAGATCGCTTGCAGTAGAAGCTCGGAGTCCGGCCCTTGTAGGAGTTCGGATGAAGTCTACATGCAGTCGGAGTTCAGGGAAGAAGTTCGGCTCCCGTAGGAGCCTGGATGAAGTCTACCTACAGTCGGAGTTCGGGGAAGAAGTCCGACTCCCGTAGGAGCCCGGATGAAGGCTACCTGCAGCCGGAGTTCGGGGAAGAAGTCCGGCTCCCGTAGGAGCCCGGACGGAGTCTAGAAGGTGGTCGACCACCATAGAAACTTGGATGGAGTCCGTCCATCATGGAGAATCCGGTCGACACTAGTGGGGGTTTATCCGTCGGCAGAACTCGGGAACGTTGCGGAGGCTCGACCGTCGGAGAGGTTCGAAAAGATGTCACCGAAGGTCGGACGTCGGTAGAATCCCTGGAGGGTCACTCCTGACACGAACTTCGACTGGGGGGTATTTTATACCCAACACCAGTCTCCCTACTTCCGAGTTTGAGTTTCGAATGAAGGAAGTACAGAAAAATTTTTACAGCCGAAGTTGCCCCCTTGAATCCTGCGCATGACCGCCCTCGAAAATCCTGGCATTTAGTGTGCGTGTGTTGGAGTCTTTTTCCAATTAGGACAATCTGAAGAGTCTTTTCGAAATTTTTGCTGGAGCGTAGTCCCAAGTGCCACACCATAATGGTCCCACCAGCAGTCAGCCCTACGCCACGGTGAGTGGGACACGTGGCGGGCATTGGTTGACCTAGGGATATCCGCCACCATAACTGTGCCAGGCCCCATCACTTATTTAAATCTCCTCCTTCCCTCCAGGGACTTCATTTCGCCTGAGAGTCCAGATGACGCCTTTCTTCTGCCTGAGAGTTTAGCCACCCATCGGTGCCCTTTTCGACCCTAGGCATTCTTCGTGCCAATCTTCGCCATCTCCGTCGGCTCCCCACCGCCTTCAGTCTTCCGAGCCCTTTCGAGGAGTTCTCCCATCGGAGCTTCTGCCCCAGAGGTCAATCTCGAGAGGATGCTACGGATCGAGAGGAGTAGGAGGGGAGAAACAGTGGCCTGCAAGTTCAGCGGCTGCCGAACTGCCACTGAGGGTTCCCACAGCTTCGAAGGGGGCTCGAGGGAGAATTCTTTCAACAATAGGGATTTAATAACAGAATCAGTTGGTGAGCACGTCCTGCCCGAGAATTTCGAAGTAGTTGAACGGGGCGACACCGGTCAAGGAGGTAGAGTTGCCGTCATAAGCTGTGGCGGGTTTCTTGACGTCGTCGGGGTCGAGGGACTAGAGGCGGTCGGCACTGACGGTGGGACAGTAGAACTTGTTATGGGGGCGGTGGAAGTAGTGCATGCCGACCTCGCCGAAGTACCTAGGATGGTAATTGTCGGAGAGAATATGGTGGTGGTGTATGCCTCCGGCGTTACCGCGGCCACTGGGGTACTTCCAGTTCTTCTTGAAGTAGGTCGTCGTTGCCACCGTTGTCGCCGCCGCCGCCCCTTGGGTTCTATCCCGCTCTGTTCCCCTTAGGGTTAGGGTTTCGGCAATGGGTTGGAATGAGGCGGAGGGTGAGAGCCGATGGGTTCACCATACGTACTGAGAAATACTGCTGAGAAAGATGAAACTGGAAGGAGAAGTCGAAAGCTTGAAGCGGTCTCCAATGTATTCTTTTCAGGTCTTGTCGTATTGTTCTTCTTTCTTTGGCCTTCAGGGCTTTATAACGTATACCTTGTTAATCAAAATGAAAAGGAGATTTTTTGTTACCTTGTCCGCACTTTGTGTTAAATTATCATCCGTCGAACTTTTTTTTTTATCTCGTTCGATGTCGATGTTGTCTGAAGGTTCCTGATCGTCACCACGTTGGTTTGCTTTTCTTGTCGTCTTTCTTTTTCAGCCTCAAGGGCTCTGTAATGCATGCTTAGTTAATGACATGAGAAGAAAATTTTTTGTTACCTCTTTTACTCACGTATTGAATTATCATTTGCCGAGCTTCTTTCGGCTTTTGCCTTGCTTGATATCGATGTCATTCGAAGGTACCCAATCATCGTCGCGTTGGTCTGTCCCTTTTGTTTATGGCCACAGATTTGTCCGGGGCCACTTGAGTTTGACTGTTCCTTTCGAAGCTCGAACTCGGGGATTTGAACTTCTCATCGCCTTGAGGAAGCCGTCTTATCCTTGGCCTGTGTTGAGAGCCCTCTTGGAGACTGAAGATTTTTGATAAGAATCTCCATCCTCACTGAGACGAGGTCCCCTGGATCTTTGACGTAATTTATTTTTCATTTGTTGCTGGTGTAGTTCGTCGCTTTCCTTTTTAACTTCCCCCCTTTCTTCTTTTTCTTTTCTCGAGTGAGGGTTTTTCCTCTGCTCTTAGCGGGGTCGCGGGAGCACGGAGGGGCCATCGAGAAGGTTTTTTTTTCTTATCTAGTCTTGAATGATCGAATCTTAGTTGGCGTCAGGACGAGGTTCTCCTCCTATTCCTAATGTAGTCGATTTCAGCTCAGGTTAGGATGAGGTTCTCCTCCTATTCCTAACAGGACTGTGGGGGCATATATGGGCATTGCAGGGCCTCTCCCCCCATCCGGTCTAAAAGTAACCGGGCTTTCAACTTTGCTCATGTTAGGGTGAGGTTCTCCTCCTGTCCCTAACATGACTGTGGGGGCACATAAGGGCGTTGCAGGGTCTCTCCCCCCATCTGGTCTAAAAGTAACCGGGCCTTCAACTTTGCTCATGTTAGGGTGAGGTTCTCCTCCTGTCCCTAACATGGCTGTGGGGGCACATAAGGGTGTTGTAGGGCCTCTCCCCCCACTCGGTCTAAGAGTAATCGGGCCTTCGACTTTGCTCATGTTAGGGCGAGGTTCTCCTCCTGTCCCTAACATGGCTGTGGGGGCACATAAAGGCCGTTATATGGGCTTCTCCCCCCATCCGGTCTAAGAATAATCGGGCCTTCGACTTTGCTCATGTTAGGGCGAGGTTCTCCTCCTGTCCCTAACATGGCTGTGGGGGCACATAAAGGCCGTTATATGGGCCTCTCTCCCTGTCCGGTCTTAAAATAATCAGACTTTCAACTTTGCTCATGTTAGGATGAGGTTCTCCTTCTGTTCCTAACATGGCTTTGTTTTTGTTGTCTGAAGGGGTTATCTCCTGTCGTTACGAGTCCATGCCGAAAGGGAAAGATATGCAAATCTGAAAGAAATCTTGATTTAAAGCAAAGTCGTTAGTAATACATTTACAAATTTTTCAAATCTCATGGTCGTAGAAGGTCTGCTCCCCGTCGAGGTCCTCCAGAGATGGAGTTGATGATCCCGATTGGAGGCCGATCTCCGGGCTGCTCTTCCCTCCTCGGTGGCTCAGGTTGCGGCATTGCCATTGGCCGATCCTCTCTATCCTCAGGCTGGCGTCGAATGAACCTGTCGAGCCGACCTCGTCTGATGAGATCCTCGATCTCATCTCGGGGTTGAATGCATTCCTCTGTGTCGTGACCGTGGTCACGATGGTAAAGGCAGAACTTGTTAGGATTGCGCTTTCTGAGGTGTGTGTGCATCCTTTCCGACCTTGGGAGCTGCTCCCTGACCTCCATCAGCACCTGAGTTTTTGATGCGTTGAGGGGGGCATAGCTGCAGAATCTTCCTGGGGGGAGAGCCCCGCTGAACTCTGCGGTCTGGGCTTCTCTACCTGCATGCTCGAGGAGGAGTCTGGGTGCGCTTGTGCCCGGGAGGAGTCCGAGAACATAGCCGAGCTTCACTCGGCCCTCTTTCAACTGCAGGCTTGCTAGAGTCGCCCGCCTGCCGCTTCTTCGCGGCCTCCTCATCCTTCAGCTTGAAGGCTTCCTCCGCTCGGGCATATCCTTCGGCCCGAGCCAGCAGATCGACAAAGTTTCTAGGATACTTCTTTTCCAGGGAGAAGAGGAGGTCATTCTTTTGAAGGCCACTCTTTAAGGCGGCCATTGCAACTGATTGGTCCAGGTTTCGGACCTCCAGGGCGGTGGCGTTGAAGCGGTTGATGTAAGCTCGGATGGATTCTCCCTCCTTTTGCTTGATGTTAACGACGGACTCCGAACCTCACCGGGGACACCAGCTGCTGACGAAATGAGCTACGAATTGGTGACTCATCTGGTCAAAAGAAAAGATTGTACCCGACTTCAGTGTCGAGTATCAGTTTCTTGCTGCTCCCTTCAAGATAGACAGGAAAGCTCGACACAAGATGGCGTCTGGCGCGCCATAGAGCAGCATCATGGTCCGGAAGGCCTCCAGGTGGTCGACCGGGTCCGAGGTCCCGTCGTAGCTCTCAAATTAGGGGAGCTTGAAGTTCGATGGGATTGGTTCCTGCATGATTATTTGAGAGAAAGGAGGGTCAGTACAGATGTCCTCATCGTAAGCAGTGGGAGCACGGTGGAGCTCTTCGATCCATCGGTTCATCTCCTGAAATCTCTGATCCAGGAGGTCCTCTCGATTGCGGGTCTCGAGGATCTTCTGGTGGAGCGGAGGCAGGGACTCTCCGGGGGTTGAATCATGATCGGACGGAGGACTCTCCACCTTCTGTTTCTCTTTTCTGGGAAAGACAGGGCGGCTGGCCCATGTGGCCCGCCCGGTCGTCAGATTCTGGAACTCCGGTGATGCTCTTTCCAGCCGCACCGATGCCTGCAGCTGCTGCGGCTGCTGCTGCATGGCCTGCACTGCTTCGGTGAGGCCTCTGACCTGTTGAACCAGCAGGTCAAACTGCTCCATGCCGACTGCCGTCGTCGGAGGAAGAGGGGCCTGGAAAATCGGAGATGAGGTTGGGGCTTGTGGAGCTCGCTGAGATCTGACCGCGGAGGTCGTTGACCGCCTGGTGGATGCCCTTCAGGGAGGCATCAGGTGGAGATCAGATAGGAAACTGGAGGAGAAGATGTCGAAGAAGATGACCGGAGGTGGTTCCATTGAGTGCTCCTTTAAGAACAAGGGTACCGCGAAGACACAGTGCCTTTTCTCTAGCGCCAATCCTGTTGGTGCAAAAATCCACCAGTGTCGGAGAAGCTGGAGTCGAGGGAGTCACGGTCGCCACCGGGACCTGCAAAGAAAGTCTAAACCAGAGTTGGGGGTGCTCCGACAAGACCCTCCGACGCTCAAGTCAGTTCTCTGCTTCAACAAGAATGGAGTGCTCGAACGAAAATTTTAGCAGAGTTTCGAGATAGAAATTAGAGCTTAGAGAATAACGTATCTGGGGTCCCCTTTTTATAGGCGGAGGGTGCAACAGACTGATAGCGACATTTGTAACCGCCTGGTAGTGGGCCGTTCGGGGCCAGGAGGAGTTTGTTATGAAGAGTAGTGGAGGGGATGAAGCGAAAATTTAGTGCAGGGGCAAAATGGTAATTTTAAAACTTTTTCAAAATTATTATTTTACCATGGAATTATTAATTAATCTCATTAATTAATACTAATTAACCCTACACTAGGATCTAAATATGATACAACAGCATGCATTTAAATTTGAAATTCAAATTTGAATCAGTAAACGTTTTACAGTACTGTGTTCAGAACACATCACCTTTTGCGGGTAGTCGATCACCACAATCTGATCACCGTTGGAGGGCTCTGATCGTCATATCGTAGCCACCCAACTGTCTGGCCTCTGCGGATCGTCCACACGAAGCTCCCGTCTGATCAGCTCCTCAGGAATGCTAGTTCGTGATTTCACCCTTTTGATGGCAGATGTTGATCGAACTCCTTTGATCGATGTGTGCCGACTTTTTGGATGCTCCAGATCATCTGCACAGTTACTTGAGAGGCTGATGGATCTCTCTATGAAATTTGGTGGACTCACGACACTCGTGGCACATCAATCTCACTTCCCGAACCCTAGGTAGAAACCCTAGGGTACACACCAAAAACCCTGCGCCCAATTTTCTCTCTTTTCTTTCTTTTTCTCTCGGAAGGTTTTGGACCTTCACCTTATGCAGAAGCCTTCCTCACGCCCCAAAGTTTCTCTCCTAATTTTTCTACGCACGTCCCACCTTTCTCCTCTTTTTAAAACAACGTCGAACGTGTCTTATCCGCGTGAGAGGATAAAGACAAGAGGTTACACATTTGAATTCAAATCAAATTTGAATTCAAACGAAAATCAACTTATCCCTATCCTTTTGGGTGTGAGAAGAGAAGGGGCGTGGCACTTTGTGCATGGAAAAGTTTCACGAGAAACCTTTTCTCGTGTAAGTAATGTGGCGCACAAAATGGATAAGGATGAAAGGGCAAGTGATAAGTTATCCATTCAAATTCAAACATGCTTTGAATTTGAATGGCTAACTAATTAATTTATCCATCCATATGGCGCACAAATGAGGATGTGGGGAAGGGTTTTACGTGAGAAAAATTTCATGAGAAGTTTCTTCTCGTGAATTCAAATGGGTGCAAGGAAGTTGGGTGATGCAGGGAATTTAAAACAAGGTGGTTTGATTCAAATTGAGCCAACCTAGTTTAAAATAGGTTGAGCACAATTAGACCAAATTAAACCCAACATAATTAGGCTTAATTAGGCTTAATAAAATTCTAATCAAATCAGGAATTAACTAAACCTAACCCCTGATCAAATCAGCGACTAAACCACCTTAGCGATTAGGTCAACATTTAACCTAATCGGGTCAATCCAAACTGAATCCAATTCAATTGGACTTGATCCAAAAATAATTACTCAATCAAATTGAGTTAATTAGTGATTAAATCACTAATTAAACCTCTCATAAATGTTGAGTCCAAATCCGATGGGCAATCAGGCATCAGAGACCATCGATATGAAACCCTGATCAAAGAGTTCAAATTTCAAATTCAAAATTCGAAATTCAAAATTTTGACCCCGGTACCCAAAATTTGTGGAACTCATGATTAGAGAATCCTAATTCTCAATCATAGAGTCTCAGATAGATAAGACTCATAATCAGCCATCAGATCAGAAAGGAACCTCTAATGTGTGTGACCCCGCAGGTTCGAACCTAAGCCGGTAGCACAGGAACCAATTTCTGTACTAATCGAAGTGACCATCTAGCAATGGTACCCGACGACCGGATAGGTTGAATAATCGCAATCGCAACATTCAGAACCTACGTGAATATGGTTACCATATAATTCATCCCTTTTGACCCCTGTGTTTAGGATGACTTAGGGTTAAACTGTCAACCCTGATGATATCATCCGAATCGTGCTCAACTCAATTAGTCCTGTGACTCCTCACTAGGACTACCCTGGCCAAGGTTTTGCTAAATTGAAACACGACTGTACACAGCTCCTAAACTGGAGTGGTCAATCCCATCTTGACACACGCACCGACAAGTCAAGTACTTGACTACACCCAGCAACCTTCCGTCACTGAATTAGAAATTCAGGTAGTCCAGTGCCTAAGTGCAGTGAGTTGCTTGCAAGTCACCGTGGCGGTCTCAGGTCGGAGGGATATTTATACCCATATCCCATCGGAGCAAATCTTGACAGCAAAAATAGCTCCGGAGTTGGTCACGTTCAGTGCAGATGTACCATTACATCTCACCTGTATGCCATACCAGTGTCTCCACACTCTTTGGTTATGAGGACAACCAACCCATATGGCACACAACGACCTATGCTCGATAAATGTTGTCGTCCTTGGTAACAACGTATCATTTGGTCGCGAACATGTTTAAGGACTAAACGACAAATCCTCCTTTGTCGAGTCTAAATAGTCCTAAGGACTTCACCACAACACAGGAGTTCATTAGAAGATGAAACATTTGTGATGAAAAAATACCAAAATAACTTTTATTTATTTATAATTCATGTACTAATACAAAAGGAGCACAACCGTCAACAGGCTGACGATTGGCTTTGGGACACTATTCCCAACAATCTCCCACTTGGCCTAAAGCCTATCGGTGCAGTATCTAATACCCATCTTCGACTTGTAGTCGTTGAACTCCTTCACCGCAATGGCTTTAGTGAATGGGTCGGCCAGGTTCTCCTTTCCGTCGATCTTCTGAAGGTCGACGTCACCTCGATCCACGATCTTCCGGATGAAATGGTAGCGGCGCAGAATATGCTTCGTCCGCTGGTGTGCCTTTGGTTCCTTCGCCTGAGCAATGGCTCCAGAGCTGTCGCAGTAGAGCAGAACTGGACCAACAAGGGAGGGTGCTACTCCGAGCTCGGTGATGAATTTTCTCAGCCACACCGCTTCTTTGGCAGCATCTGATGCAGCAATATACTCCGCCTCGCATACTGAATCAGCCACAGTGTGCTGCTTGGAACTCTTTCAGCAGACAGCCCCACCATTAAGGGTAAAAATAAATCCTGACACACTCTTGCTATCATCTCGATCAGACTGGAAACTAGAGTCTGTAAACCCTATAAGTCTCAAGTCCGATTCACCATATATAAGCCACTGGTCCTTAGTATTTCTCAAATACTTCAGGATGGTTTTAACAACCTTCCAGTGATTCTTTTCTGGATCAGATTGGTATCTACTCACTACCCCTAGTGAGTATGCCACATCTGGTCGTGTACATGTCATGGCGTACATGATAGATCCCACTGCCGAAGCATATGGAATCCTACCCATATGCTCTCTCTCTTGAGGTGTTGTCGGACAATCCCTCTTCGAGAGAGAAATTCCATGGCCTATCGGTAGATAGCCTTTCTTGAAATTTTCCATGCTGAACCTTTTCAGCATAGTATCAATGTACGTGGACTGGGATAAGCCAAGCAACTTTTTGGATCTATCCCTATAGATCCTCATCCCTAGGATGTAGGAAGCTTCTCCCAGATCCTTCATGGAGAACTGTGACGATAGCCAAATCTTTATTTCCTGTAATGCAGGGACATCATTCTCGATTAAGAGAATGTCATCCACATACAATACAAGAAATACTACTGCTGGACCATTAACCCACTTATAAATGCAGGGTTCTTCTCCGTTCTTAACGAAGCCATACGTTTTGATCGTCCTATCAAAACGTATGTTCCAACTCCGAGATGCCTGCTTAAGTCCATAAATGGACCTTTGTAGCTTGCACACCTTAGACTCATCTGTGGATGTGAACCCTTCAGGTTGTATCATATACACCTCTTCGTCCAGCTCTCCGTTTAGGAAAGCTGTCTTCACATCCATCTGCCAGATTTCATAGTCCAGATGGGCAGCTATCGCAAGCATAATCCGAATGGATTTGAGCATTACCACAGGAGAAAATGTCTCGTCATAGTCTATACCATAACGTTGACGATATTCCTTGGCAACCAGACGGGCTTTATAGGTCTCCACCTTTCCGTCTGCGCCCCTCTTCCTTTTGAAGACCCACTTACACCCTATGGGTTTTACTCCTTCGGGTGGGTCAACCAATGTCCACACATCGTTGACCTTCATGGACTCCATTTCGGATTTCATGGCCTCTAGCCATTTCTCAGAGTCAGGTCTCTGCATTGCATCCATGTAGGTGATCGGATCCTCATCATTTTCATCAAGTTCGATAGGATCACCATCCCGGACCAAGAAACCATAATATCTGTCCGGTTGATGTGGTACTCTACCAGACCGCCTTAAGGGTGCATAATCAATGGGCTCCGGATCTGATCTAATCAAATACGATTCAGGTTCAGTAACATGTGTCGGTTTTTCCACCTGTCGAACTTCGTCAAGTTCGACTTTAGAGGCAACAGTTCCTTCACTAAGAAACTCCTTTTCTAAAAAGATTGCCTTAAGGCTGACAAACACCTTTTGCTCATCAGCAAGGTAGAAATAATACCCTTTGGTCTCTTTTGGGTACCCTATAAAATTACACTTGTCAGACCTAGGTCCAAGCTTATCTGTAATTAAATGTTTAACATAAGTCGGACACCCCCAAACCCTAAGGTGCGAGAGTACTGGCTTACGTCCTATCCATATCTCATATGGCGTTTTGGCTACAGACTTACTCGGAACTCTATTTAGAAGGTAACAAGCCGATTCGAGCGCATATCCCTAGAGGAAGATCGGCAGACCAGCAAACCCCATCATGGATCGAACCATGTCTAACAGGGTCCGATTCCTCCTTTCAGACACACCATTATGCTGTGGTGTTCCAGGAGGAGTCCACTGAGAGAGAATCCCATTCTCCCCTAGATACGTCAGAAACTCATTGGAAAGGTATTCACCTCCTCGATCAGATCGAAGAGTTTTAATACACTTCCCAGTTTGTTTTTCTACCTCATTTCAGAATAGTTTGAACATTTCAAATGATTCCGACTTATGCTTCATTAAATAGACATACCCATACCTAGATAGGTCGTCTGTGAAGGTTATGAAGTAGAAAAATCCACCTATTGCACTTGAGCTCATGGGTCCACATACATCAGAATGTACCAGACCTAAGAGTTCACTGGCTCGCTCACCTTTTCCAGTAAAAAGTGACTTGGTCATCTTTCCAAGAAGACATGACTCACAGGTTGGAAGTGATTCACAATCACTAACTTCAAGAATTCCTTCTTGAGCCAACCTGTTTATCCTGTTCTTATTGATATGACCTAGCCTACAGTGCCAAAGGTAGACTTCTGACACATTATCTATTCTAGAGCGTTTACCAAATTTTTGAACCACATTAACAGGCTGTGATAGTAAGTAAATTCCATTATTTAATTATCCAACAAATATTGTAACACCATTCAAAATGATATTGCAAATATTTCCTTTTATTAAAAAATCATAACCGTACATGGCCAAAAGGCCTACAGAAATAATATTTAATAAAAAACTTGGACAATAGTGACATTCACTCAGAATTACATTACGAGAATTGATTACAAGACTCATGATTCCTAAAGCTAGAACTGAAACTTTGCTTCCATCTCCAACATTCAGGAACCTCTCGCCTTCATCAAATCTCCTACTGACCTGCAGACCGTGCATCGAATTACAAATATGATAAGGGCTTCCGGTATCCAATACCCAGGCAGTAGTATCACAAATCAAAAAGTTGCAAGGAGTTATCATATAATTACCTTGCTTCTTCTTTGGCCTGTTCGGGTCCAGTGAGGCAATGTATTGAGGACAGTTCCTCTTCCAATGCCCGTGCTTCTTGCAAAAGAAGCACTCCGCCTGGCTCTGGTCATGCTTGCGCTTCTTGGTCTGACCCCGTGCTACTGTCCCAGCATGAGATTGCACCTTCTTATTTTTCTTCTTCTTGTTCTTCTTCCCCTTCCCAAAGGGTTGACGATGGGAAGAAGACCCTCCCACTACATTCACCGACTCCTTATGGAGTTGGTGATCCTTCTCAAAGTTCTGCAGCAACCCCAACAATCCGTGGTAGTTTACTGCAGGCTTTGTCATTCGAAAATGAGTAAGAAATGGGAGGAAGGACTTGGGCAAGGAATTAAGGATCGCATCCTTACCGAGCTGCTCGTGCAGAGGAAAGCCCAATTTGCTTAGGCGCTCAATCATCTCGATCATATACAGTACATGATCAGTGACTGAGGCCCCATCCCTCATCCGAGCATTGAAAATAGCACAACTAGTTTTGTGCCTTTCAACGTCGTCAGGCGTGCCAAAGGAGTCGTTCAACATTTGAAGCATCTCCTGTGGCTGGGCGTTCTCAAACCTTCGGCTGAACTCGTCATTCATTGCTGCCAGCATAATACATCGAACGGTGGTGCGGTCATTGAGCCACTTCAAGTAAGTGTCTCGGATCGCTTTACTAGCGTTCGGAGCTGGCTCCTCAGGTGCTGGATCCGTTACTACATAAAGGATCCGTTCATGCTCAAGGATGATTTTCAATTTTCGATACCAGCTATCGAAATTGGGCCCCATGAGCTTGTCATTATCTAATAATGACCGGAGCGACAGGGTAGTGGCCATAGCTGCTTAAAGGAAAACGAGACCTCTATTAGTACATAAATTAATACTAAAGACTTGGACTTTAGTCTAAAGTTTTTCCCAATATTTTAACGAACTGGTAGCCTCATCCTCCAATTCGAAAAATTACTTTAATTCCTTAATGGGTACTAGAATCCACACAGACTACACACGAGCCCAACTTTGGTTGGTCAACCCATGTGCATCTATGGGTAGGTTCTTAACCAGTTGTTTCTCTAAACAACTTCTAGTAATTTATTTTGCCCCAGAACCTAATCAGTAGGCTTTGGCCTCCACTGAAAAGATCTGGTTAGGTCCAACCATTAACATGACTTAATTTAGTGAATCGGACCAATAAATGATCAGGCCCGACTTTGGCCGGCCAACCTAACCACCATCAGAAAGACTCAATCAAATTATCATATTATGAATAATAATTCCATTAGCCAATGAGCACCAGGCCTTTGGGCCTCCAATGATCATTGAACTAATGGACTCATTATCATTCACTTAATGGGAGGCTATGACTTAGTTATCATTATAACTTAATCATTTTAGGGACCTAATAATTTTGAAGATTTTATTAAAGAATAGTAGAGAAGAAATCATCCAGCCAATTTCAATCCTCCCACTGACTTCACCAAGTCAGATTAAAAAGAATTTAATTAAAGCTGGCATTAGGAGCACCTAAATCAGTCATACTGATTTACCTAATGACATGGGTGAGCTCTAATCACCAAGTGATCTAATCAAAATCTAACTTACCAGATTGGCCAGGTAAGTGAGATCAGTGGTGGGGATTTGCCATTAACTCGTCAATGATCGAATCAATGCGAGTAGCTCCCGCTTAAGAACCACTGGTCAAAACTGCCGAACTTACTTTAGACACCAACCGGTTCATTAGTTTTAATTTTGATCAACTTAGTAAATAGAGCTCCACCGCGTAGCCATGAATTAAGTCCATCTTGGTCTAGTTAAAGACATGGACCCATTCAACTACAACTATTGAAGTTGAGTCTAGAGTATCCTTGACCTAATCTAATTCAACTTTTGATTAGATTTGACCAATTACTCCAATTAGTCCATTTTTTTAAACTAACCTTAGGTCTAACCCAATTATGGACCTAATTCATCTAACCCATTGACCCAAAAGTTTATGTAATTATCTTAGGTCTTAATTCACAATTCTAGACCTACTAGACAACACTTAATTCTTTTAATTAAGTACTTGGGCTGATGGGTCAGGGTTTGGCATTTCGAAAATAATTTTCAAATTTGAAAGATTTTATTTTTCTGTTTACCAAATGTGTTAACTCATTTTACAAACGGGTCAGCACATTTTATAAACAGCAATTCTATTGCTCATTTCATAACAGAAAATAACTCAAAATAAATCATAAATTTTCTTTTAGATCTAATCTAACATATTCATGATAAATTTCTTAATTAAGTCCTTTCGCTGCTTCATCGGCATGGGATATAATTGCATCGGCACCCCTACCGCCATAGGAGACCCCATCGAATGGGAAGAGAGGGCCTTTAAACCCTACTTTTCTCCTATGACCGGACGGCCATGGCAACCAACCCAATTAGATTACTTGCTACTTGGATCAAGTATATCTAAATATACAAATTTCAAAATTTAAATTTTGAATTTCAAATTTCAAATTTCAAATTTCAAATTTCAAATTTTAAATTTCAAATTTGAGATTTCAACTAAATTTCAAATTTCGAATTTTCAATCTTTGAATTTTAAATTTTGAATTTTGAATTTCAAATTTCAAATTTCGAATTTCAAATTTCAAATTTCAAATTTGAGATTTCAACCAAATTTTAAATTTTAAATTTTGAATTTTGAATTTCAAATTTCAAATTTCGAATTTCAAATTTCAAATTTCAAATTTGAGATTTCAACCAAATTTCAAATTTCAAATTTTGAATTTCAAATTTCAAATTTCTAACAAATTTCAAATTTCAAATTTCAAATCTTTTTGAATTTCGAATTTCGAATTTTAAATTTCAAATTTAAACTTATAGATTACACCTTAATCTATGTATGCATATGTATATCATATTCTAGAACCTGCTCTGATACCAATTGAAGCAAAAATTTAGTGCAGGGGCAAAATGATAATTTTAAAACTTTTTCAAAATTACTATTTTACAGTGAAATTATTAATTAATCTCATTAATTAATACTAATTAACCCTACACTAGGATCTAAATATGATACAACAGCATGCATTTAAATTTGAAATTCAAATTTGAATCAGTAAACGTTTTACAGTACTGTGTTCAGAACACATCACCTTTTATGGATAGTCGATCACCGCAATCTGATCACCGTCGGAGGGCTCTGATCATCATATCGTAGCCACCCAACTGTCTGGCCTCTGCGGATCATCCACACGAAGCTCCCGTCTGATCAGCTCCTCACGAATGCTAGTTCGTGATTTCATCCTTTTGATGGCAGATGTTGATCGAACTCCTTCGATCGATGTGTGCCGACTTCTTGGATGCTCCAGATCATCTGCATAGTTACTTGAGAGGCTGATGGATCTCTCTCTAAAATTTGGTGGACTCACGACACTCGTGGCACACCAATCTCACTTCCCGAATCCTAGGTAGAAACCCTAGGGTACACACCAAAAACCCTGCGCCCAATTTTCTCTCTTTTCTTTCTTTTTCTCTCGGAAGGTTTTGGACCTTCACCTTATGCAGAACCTTCCTCACGCCCCAAAGTTTCTCTCCTAATTTTTCTACGCACGTCCCACCTTTCTCCTCTTTTTAAAACAACATCGAACGTGTCTTATCCGCGTGAGAGGATAAAGATAAGAGGTTACACATTTGAATTCAAATCAAATTTGAATTCAAACGAAAACCAACCTATCCCTATCCTTTTGGGCGTGAGAAGAGAAGGGGCGTGGTACTTTGTGCGTGGAAAAGTTTCACGAGAAACCTTTTCTCGTGTAAGTAATGTGGCGCACAAAATGGATAAGGATGAAAGGGCAAGTGATAAGTTATCCATTCAAATTCAAACATGCTTTGAATTTGAATGGCTAACTAATTAATTTATCCATCCATATGGCGCACAAATGAGGATGTGGGGAAGGGTTTTGCATGAGAAAAATTTCACGAGAATTTTCTTCTCGTGAATTCAAATGGGTGCAAGGAAGTTGGGTGACGCAGGGAATTTAAAACAAGGTGGTTTGATTCAAATTGAGCCAATCTAGTTTAAAATAGGTTGAGCACAATTAGACCAAATTAAACCCAACATAATTAGGCTTAATTAAGTTTAATAAAATTCTAATCAAATCAGGAATTAACTAAACCTAACCCCTGATCAAATCACGGACTAAACCACCTTAGCGATTAGGTCAACATTTAACCTAATCGGGTCAATCCAAACTGAATCCAATTCAATTGGACTTGATCCAAAAATAATTACTCAATCAAATTGAGTTAATTAGTGATTAAATCACTAATTAAACCTTTCATAAATGTTGAGTCCAAATCCGATGGGCAATCAGGCATCAGAGACCATCGATATAAAACCCTGATCAAAGAGTTCAAATTTCAAATTCAAAATTCGAAATTCAAAATTTTGACCCCGATACCCAAAATTTGTGGAACTCAAAATTAGAGAATCCTAATTCTCAATCATAGAGTCTCAGATAGATAAGACTCATAATCAGCCATCAGATCAGAAAGGAACCTCTAATGTGTGTGACCCCGCAGGTTCGAACCTAAGCCGGTAGCACAGGAACCAATTTCTGTACTAATCGAAGTGACCATCTAGCAATGGTACCCGACGACCGGATAGGTCGAATAATCGCAATCGCAACATTCAGAACCTACGTGAATATGGTTACCGTATAATTCATCCCTTTTGACCCCTGTGTTTAGGATGACTCAGGGTTAAACTGTCAACCCTGATGATATCATCCGAATCGTGCTCAACTCAATTAGTCCTGTGACTCCTCACTAGGACTACCCTGGCCAAGGTTTTGCTAAATTGAAACATGACTGTACACAGCTCCTAAACTGGAGTGGTCAATCCCATCTTGACACACGCACCGACAAGTCAAGTACTTGACTACACCCAGCAACCTTCCATCACTGAATTAGAAATTCAGGTAGTCCAGTGCCTAAGTGCAGTGAGTTGCTTGCAAGTCACCGTGGCGGTCTCAGGTCGGAGGGACATTTATACCCATATCCCATCGGAGCAAATCTTGACAGCAGAAATAGCTCCGGAGTTGGTCACGTTCAGTGCAGATGTACCATTACATCTCACCTGTATGCCATACCAGTGTCTCCACACTCTTTGGTTATGAGGACAACCAACCCATATGGCACACAACGACCTATGCTCGATAAATGTTGTCATCCTTGGTAACAACGTATCATTTGGTCGCGAACATGTTTAAGGACTAAACGATAAATCCTCCTTTGTCGAGTCTAAATAGTCCTAAGGACTTCACCACAACACAGGAGTTCATTAGAAGATGAAATATTTGTGATGAAAAAATACCAAAATAACTTTTATTTATTTATAATTCATGTACTAATACAAAAGGAGCACAACCGTCAACAGGCTGACGATTGGCTTTGGGATACTATTCCCAACAGGGGAGTCATGGCCATCACCGTGGCCTACCACGTGGGGCCTGTTTGCGGAGAGTGGAGCAGCGTCCGTTGTCGCGACTTGCCAGAGAGTGGTGGAGCCACGCGGAATCCATCGCAGGAAGTGGAGCAGAGTCGTGGCCATTACTGTGGCCTGCTAGGGAGTCCAAGCCTGTCGATCGAAGCTCGGTTGAGGTGTCTGGTGGAGAGAGGTAGCTATCCATCTGAGAGGAGCTCGGATGTTGCTGGCGAGCCTTCTACCGTTGGGTTCCTTGGGCGTTAATACTGCAGGCGAGGGCCATTTGCTATAGGAGCTCGGTCAGAGGCTTTCCGTAGATGAAGTTCGATTTTACGCAGAATTCGGCAGCGGGTCGACCGGCAGTGGATGTCAGATGGTGCTGGAGAGGTTCATCCATTGGGGGGGTCCGGCTGCTGGAGTCTGTGTGTCGTAGGAGTTCGTCCAGAATCTGTCCGCTACAGAAGTTCGGTCAGAGTCCGATCTCTGTAGAAGCCCGGATGGGGACATTCATTGAGGAAGCTTGGCCGAAGCCTGCCTGCAATAGAAATCCGGAAGGAATTCATCCACAATGGAAGCTCGGGTGAAGGCTTACAGTGAAAATCCGACGCAGATCGCTCGTAGTAGAAATTTAAAGTAGACCACTTGTAGCAGAAGCTCAGAGTAGATCGCTTGTAGCAGAAGCTCGGAGTAGATCGCTTGCAGTAGATGCTCGGAGTAGATCGCTTGCAGTAGAAGCTCGGAGTCCGGCCCTTGTAAGAGTTCGGATGAAGTCTACCTGCAGCCGGATTTTGGGGAAGAAGTTCGGCTCCCGTAGGAGCCCGGATGAAGTCTACCTGCAGTCAGAGTTTGGGAAAGAAGTCTGACTCTCGTAGGAGCCCGAACGAAGGCTACCTGCAACCGGAGTTCGGGGAAGAAGTCTGGCTCCCGTAGGAGCCCAGATGGAGTCTAGAAGGTGGTCGACCACCATAGAAACTTGGATGGAGTCCATCCGTCGTGGAGAATCTGGTTGACACTAGTGGGGGTTTATCCGTCGGTAGAACTCGAGAACATTGTGGAGGCTCGGCCGTCGGAGAGGTTCAAAAAGATGTCATCGAAGGTCGGACGTCGGTAGAATCCCTGGAGGGTCACTCCTGACACGAACTTCGGCTGGGGGGTATTTTATACCCAACATATGGAAATCAATATTTTGAGGAGTTAGTTGGCGGGTCAAATTCTTTCTCTGAATTTAAAACTCAATTAGTCTAGCATCAAAATATAATGAGTTGCTTGCAAGTCACTGTGGTGATCTCAGGTCGGAGGGACACTTATATATGTACCCTTTGTGAGCCACTCTTGACAGCAGAGTGCTCTGCAGTTGGTCACATTCAATGACAATGTACTCCTATATCTCACCTGCATGTCATACCAGTATCTCCACACCATTTGATTACGAAGACAACCAACGATCTATACTTGATATCGCTATCATCCTAGTAATAGCATATCGTTTGGTCGCAAATCAGTTTAAGGACTATGCGATAAATCCTCCTTTATCGATCAAAGTAATCTTAAGAACTTTATCACAACACAGGAGTTCATTAGAAGTTGTAATCTTGTGATGAAAAAGGTTAAATAACTTTTATTATTTATCAATTCATATACATTTATAATTAGCACAATCGTCAAACGATTGATTTTAGGACACAATTCCCAACAACTCTCACTTAGACTAAAGCCAATCAGTATAGTATCATATATCCATCTTCGATTTATCATCTCAGAACTCTTAGATATTGAGGCTTTAGTAAATGGATTGGTCAAATTCCTCTTTTCATCAATCTTCTAAAGATTGACGTCACCTTAACAAATTTTTTGAATAAGATGGTAGCGATGCAAAATGCTTAGTAAGCTAATAGGACTTCGGCTCCTCAACATGAGCTATGGCTCTAGTACTGTATAATACAGCAAAACCACCATCGAAGGATGTCAATCCTAGCTTGCCAATGAACCTCTACAATCACATAGCTTCTTTGCAAGTATCGGATGTTGCAATATATTCTGCCTCGCAAATTGAATTTGGCTATAATTTTTTGCTTGAAACTTTTCCAACATATTGCTCCATTATTTAGGGTAAGAATGTATTTCATCACATTCTTGCTAGTATTATATCCAATTAAAAATTGAAGTCAAATTTTATAAGTTTTAAATCAGATTCTCCATTACCGAGTCACTGGTCCTTAGTATTTCTCAAATACTTAAGGATGACTTTCCAGTGATTCTCACCCAGATCTTGCAAGTATTCACTCACTACCCCTAGTGAGTTTATCATATCCGATCTCGTACATGATGTACATGACAGAATAAATTTTATTCATAAACACTCTATGTATGTTGGACTGGGATAACCCAAGTAGTCTCTTAGATCTATCTCTATAGATCTTCATCCCTAGGCTGAGAGATGCTTTTTTCAAATCCTTTATGGAGAACAATGATAACATCGAAATCTTTGTTCTCTGTAATGTAAGGAATGTCATTTTCAATTAAGAAAATTTTATTCACATACAAAATAAGAAATATACTCACAGAACTATCAATCCATTTGTATTTGCATGATTCTTCTTCGTTCTCAATGAAGCCATACGTTTTGATAATTTTATCAAAATGTATGTTTCAACTCTAAAATATTTAACATTATCAAAGGAGAAAATATCTCGTTATGGTTAATATCATAATGTTGACAATATCCTTAGGCAACCAGATGAACTTTGTAGGTCTCCACCTTCTCGTCTGCATCCTTTGATCCTATTGAAGATCCACTTACACCCTATGGGCATTATCCTTTCGAGTGGATCAACATGTGTCTATACACCGTTGATCTTCATAGACTCAATTTTGGACTTTATGGCTTCAAGCCATTAATCAGAGTCGAACCTTTACATGGCATCCATATAAGTGATCAGATCCTTATTGTTCTCATCAAGTTCAACCAAATCACGTCCCGGATCTAGATACCAAAGTGTTTATCCGACGGATGTGGTACTTTATCGGATCTCTTTATTAGTATCTCTACAATGGATTTAGAATTTGATCTAATCAAATCTGATTCTATGGGTTCACTAGATTGTGTCGGTTCTTTTACCTATCAAATTTCAAAAGTTTCACATCAAAAGTATCAGTTCCTTCACTAAGGTACTCTTTTTCTAAAAGAAATACCGAACAACTTTTGTTCTTTAGCAAGATAGAAGTTATATCCCCTAGATTCTTTGAGATTATCCTACAAAATAATATATATAGGATCAGAATCCAAGCTAATCGATCTGTAAATGCTTGATATTAAATAAACACTCTCAAATCTTAAGGTAAGAAAATATCGGCTTATGCCAAGTCCATATCTCATATGAAGTCCTTGCGACTAATTAATTCGGAATCCAGTTCAAAATATGACAAATGATCTTAAGAGCATAACCTTAAATAGAGACTGACAGTCATGTAAACCCCATCATGGATCAAACTATGTCTAGTAAAGTCGATTCCAATGAAAGAGAATCCTATTCTCTTCTAGATATATCAAAACTTACCTGAAAGGCATTCTCCTTTTTGGTCTGATCGAAGAGTTTCAATGTCTTTTCAGTTTATTTCTCTACCTTATTAAGAAATTATTTAAATATTTTAAATAATCTAAATTTATGGCAAACATATTCGTAGATCCAATACATCAAAATATATCAGACTCAGAATATTATTGGCTCGCTCATCTTTTCTAACAAAAAGTGATTCAGTCATCTTACTAAAGAGATAGGATTGACAGATTGATAATGATTCACAATCATTGACTTTGAGAATTATCTCCTATTGATCCAATTCTTATTTATATGATCAAGTCTAAATTGCCAAAAGTAGGAATTCATGACATAGTCTATTTTAGGATATGTAATTTGGTATGTACATTACACTTACAGGCTGTGACTATTTGTAAATGTCATTTCTTTAGTTGTCCACCACAATTTTGACATCATTCATAATGATATCACAAAAAATTTTTAGACAATTGTGACAATCACTAAAATAACATTATTAGAATTAAAAATAGGCTTGATAATTTCTAAAATCAGGATTGAAACATAACTTCCACTCCAACATTCTGGAACCTCTTATTGTTTTTAAACTTTCTACTAACTTGAAGTCATTGCAATAATTTGTATAAACTTCTGATATCCAATACTCTGATAGTAGTGTTACAGATAGAGAAATAACAAGGTATTATCATATAAGTATTTTATCCAATAATTTTTTGCTGATTTCTCTTTCATAGCCTATTTGGGTTAAGGAATTCTGCCAGACTAGATTAATCTTAGACTCTTTTGTCAGTTCGGGTTCCTCAGTCCAAACATGACTCTTTTGCATCCTTTTTTTTTCTCAAAGGATTGTTACCCTACTGAAGACATATTTTCAGAGGTGCAAAAAAGCTCCTTCAACTTTTGAAGAATTTTCTCCTATGAGTATCATTGAATTCACAACTAAATTCATATTCTTTTTTGCTCTAAAAAATATTATATGATAATACAATCATTTAGCTACTTCTAATAAGTGCCTTTAATCACATCATGTGTGTTGGATGTAAAAATATTAGGTGCTGGATCTGTAATCATATATAGGACCTATTCGTACTCTAGAACTATTTACAATTTTCGATACCAATTATCAAAGTTGGATCCAATAAGTCAGTCACTGTCAAATAGTGAACGGAACAATAGATATCTAGCCATAACTGAAAGAAAAATATAAGACCTCTATGTTTATGAACTGATTAAGCCTAAAGACTTGAACTTTAGTCTAAAAGTTTTTTTACTATTTTAGTCGAATTGGTGGCCTCTACCTCCAATCCGAAAAATTATCCTAATTCCTTAGTGGGTACTAGAATCTACATAGACTGCACACGAGCCTGACTTTGACTGGCTCACCTATATCCATCTATAGGTAGGCTCTTAACCAATTATTTCAGTAAATAATTTTTAGTAATTGATTTAGCTCTAGATAACTTTTCAATTGACTTTGGTCTTCTCTGCAAGTCTTGGTTAGATCCAACCATTAACATGATCATACTCAAGAATCTAATTACTAAATGATCAGGCCCAACTTTAGTCGGCTAATCTGACTACTCACTTGAGAGACTCAATTGAGACATTATATTATGAATGATAATTCTAATAGCAGATGAGTATTAGGCCTTTGGGCCTCCAATGATCATCATACTATTGGACCCATTATCACCCAACTTAATAGGAGGCTATAACTTAGCTATCACCAAAACTAACTTATTTTAGAAATCTAATAATTTAGAAGATTTAATTTGAGAATTAAAAAAATAAGAAAAAAGATCAATTAGTAGACCATAATCCTCTCATTGACTTCATCAAGTCATTGAATCGGATTAAGGTCATACTGGTTGAATTGGCACCTAGATCAGTCATACTGATCAACCTTAATGGCATGGGTTAACTTGAATCACTTAACGATCTAATCAAAATCTAATTCACCAAATTAGCCAGGTAAGTGAGATCGATGGGAGGGTTTGCTAAGCTTGCCTTAGAGACCATCGAAATAGTCAGGTAAGTCGCTCTCAATTAAAAACCATCGATCGAAATGCTAAACTTACCTTAGACACTAATTGGTTAATTAGTTTTGATTTGACCAACATAATGATTTAGATTCAACCACTGAGCTACAATCAAGATCCGTTTGGTCTAATCAAAGATATGGACTTGACCATCTACAACTATTATATTAGAGAAATCCTGATTAATCTAATTCAATATTTGGTTAGACTTAATCAATTTCTCTATATAGTCAATTAATTCTTTGATTCTAGCATTAGGTCAACCCAATTAAAAAGATCTAATTTGAGCTAACCCATGTCTCCATGTTTTATACAATAGCATTAGATCTTAAATCATAATTCTAGATCTAATCGATTATATACTTAATTTTTAATTAAGTTTCAGCATCAACATGGGTTTAAGATTAGGTTTGAAATAATTTTAACCTTTTTATTTTGTAAATAATTTATAATAAATTTTATGTAAAGATTTTCTATTCAGAAACTAAGTCGACTCAATCAACATTGAGCTGGCTGCACAAGGAGACTAGGTCAACTCAGTTCAAAACTGGGTCTACTCAGTAATTGTACGAGTATGATTCAAAGAGTTTTAGATCTAAAAAATCTTGCATAATTCTAAAATAAAATCAATCATAAACTTTTTTTTAGATCATATTTAAAATTTTTTATGATTCAAGATTTTATTTTCTCATGATTAAAATAATTTTAATCATATATATTAGATATTTTATTTTTCATACAATTTTGTATCACATACAACAAACTTAGGATTTCAAGATCTAGGATTTTGTAGAAAAATAAGTTCTTTCTTTTGTGTTCTTCTTTATGGGATCTAATCACATGACACCCCTACATGTCATAAAAGCACCCCATCGAATGGAAAGAGAGGGTTTTTAAACCCTTCTTGCTCCTATGACTGGACGGCCTGGTGATCAACCCAATCCAAGTACTTGCTAATCGGACTATCTAATCTAATCATATATTATATATGCTTAAATTTAGACATAATCTAAAATATATCAGATCTGATTACAATCTTAGATCATATCTAAATCAAATCATAAATATCACATGTAACATGTAAAATCAGATTTTATCAAAGATCAGCATAAACTATGACAACCTGTTCACTGTAAGAGGTAAATCCTACAGCAGGACAATCTTATATCAGTTTGTGCGATCTATCATTAATTAAATTTAGATCTAAGATATCACATATCAAATCTAAATAAAATTAAATTTTAAATTTAATATTTACATATAACATGTCATAATGAATCTGACTCTGATACCACTGTTGAAAAATATAGACGATTTCATGCATGTATTTCAAAATTTTTTGAATAAATTATAGTAGAAGATAATTAAATTAATTAAATTAATCTCATATACATATGATCTAATCATAAAATCAATCTACTCTAGGATTTATGATATGATATGTTGCATATAAAATCTAAAATAATCATATGATAAAATCTGTATGCATGGATGTAAGCAGTAGATCAAATCTACACCTATCTGAGTTCAGAACTTGATACCTGAGTGCAGATCGACGATCATCACTGTTGAAAAATCTAGTAGATATGATCCTTACTGATTATTCACAGCCGCACATGTATCCGATTTCTACAAAAGGTCCACTCGAAGCCCCAATCTGTTCGATCTTCTCGAGAATGCTAGTTCGCACGAAGATCTTCTTCTTGACTGATCTGGATCTTTTTTTAAAATTTTTAAAACCTTTCTAGAGGTTGAAGATGTACTTCTAGAAGAGATGAAGAGGTGAAAGAAAGATAGAGAAGAAATTATTTTTTCTCTTATTTTTCTCTCTTCCCAAACCCATAGGAATAAAACCTTAGAAAGTAGGTTTCGCACACACCCAAAGAAGAAGGACTCTCCTCTTCTTTTTTTTATGCCAAGAACCATGCCTCAAAGCCCAAAACATGAAGAGCACTCTTTCTTCTCTATTACATGCATAAAAGAAGAATAAAACCTTTTTATTTTAGGCATGTAAGAGGTTAGGGTGAAGAGTCCTAGAAATCTTGGACTCTTCCGAGAGATATCACCTCCTCACAATTCCCATGCCCAAAAGAAATATGTGATGCCCCTTCTTTTATTTTTCCATGATGAAACCAGATCCTATCTGATTTCCCATAGTGAAGAACTCTTATTTTGTCACACAAAATAATGGAATAAAAGTAAGTGGCATTGAGAGGTTGTAGATAATGCCAAACATTATCTATAAGATATCTTATTTCAAATCAGATTTGAACATACCATTTAAAACTAGATTTTAGCCAAATTTGGAGATACAGAAGGAAAAGAACTCTTTGGCATGAAAATATCTCACACAAAAAACTTTATGACATGAAGAAAGGTGGGCATTGAAAATTGGTGGCGCAAGGGAGAAGAGTCCATTCCAATATGGACTCTTAATTTTTTTATTTGAATCTTAACCAAATCTCATCTGGTTTAGTCTAAATAAAATAGATGAAATCCAATCTAATTAAGTTTATAATTTTTTAATCAAATCTCAATCAAATTAGAAATTGATTGAACCAAAGTTTCGATCAAATCAGGAATAATTCTCCCTTAGTAATTAGATCATCTCATAACCTAATCGGATCAAATCTAATTGAATCTAATTCAATTAGATGTTATTTAATCTCTTTTTTTTAATTAAATTGAGCTAATCAGCAATCTAATTACTAACTAATTCTTTATTAATTTACTAACACTTAGTGAATAAATTTATTGCAACTTTTGCACAAGGTTATGAAGAAAAAATCGACTTTTTCCTTGTAGGATCTTCCAGATCTAATGAGATCTGGGGCAGAATATTTCAAAAAAAATTATCCTATGATATTTCAGATCTAAGATCTATTAGATCTAATTCCTATTATTTAATATTAAATTTAAAATTAAATCTAAAAATATGAGGAATAGAGAAATACCTCTAAGGTAACTAGATTATCCTGTAGATGATCGCAGCAATGTCTGAGGTTCTAAAATAGCCACGCAGTCGTCTGGCCTCTATCAATATCCACTCGAGCAGGATCTGGATCATCTTCTTCTCATGAATCTTTGCTTCAAAAATCAAATCTGGATCAGATCTGGAAGATCTTCAAAAGATTTTTTGAAGGACCATCCTTCTTGTTCTTCAGGGTGGCCAGGTACTGAGGATAATTCCACTTCCAATGACCGTCTGAATTATAGTGAAAATATTTTTCTTTTTCAGCAGCCTTCTTCTTCGGTTCCATCTTCTTCTTCTTTCCATCCACCTTCTACTTCTTCGCAGACTTCTTCTTCTTTCCAAAAGACTTTCTCTTGGAAGAAGTCTGCTCCACAGTAAGGACTGAGCCTTTTTGAACTCTTCAAAGAAAGCTCAGCCATAACCAATATGTTCATTAACTCAGTCAAGGTACACTGCATCTTATGCATATGGAAGTTCCTGATGAACTGACTATATGCATCAGACAAGGATTGAAGGATCACATCAATCTGAAAATCTCTATCTAAGATGACACCGAGCTTCTCAAGCTCCTCAAGATCTTTGATCATTGACAAACAATGATCTTGGACTGACTGCCCATCACACATTTTAGCCTTAAAAGTCTTTGGCAGACTTGATACTTGGCTGTGCGACTTTGTTCACCAAACAACTCTTGTAGGTGAGCCAACATTTGGTGGGTAGTCATAATATTCTCATGCTGGCACTGTAAGTCATCAGACATGGCATCCAACATGTAGTACCTGGCTTTGTTATCGTCATCCATCCACTTTTTCAGAGACGCTCTCTGTTCAGCAGTCGGATGTGCTGGTATGGCAGGTGGGTCCTGGTCCAAGATATGACTTTAAGATATAATTTCCAACAATCAAATCATTTGATTTCATCAAGAATGAGGAGGAACCATGCATATTCAAGAAGGTCAGTGGGAGGGCTATCTCATTCCTCGTATTGTACGTAGATGATATCCTCCTAATTGGGAATGACATTCTCATGATGACTTCTGTGAAACTTTAGTTATCCAAAGAGTTCTCTATGAAAGATCTTGGAGAAACATCCTATATTCTAAGAATAAAAGTCTATGGAGATAGATCTAAGAGGATGCTAGATTTGTCATAGTGACTGTACATAGAGAAAGTGCTGAATTATTTCAGCATGAAAAACTTCAAGAGGAGTTTGTTGCCTTTTATGCATGGAGTTCATCTCTTCAAGAAGATGTGCTCTAGCATATTTGAGGAGATTCAATGTTTGAACAAGATCTCTTATGTTTCAGCTATAAAGAGCCTCATGTATACAATACTATATACTCTACCTGATATTACTCTTGCTGTGAGTGTCACAAGTAGATATCAGTCGAATCCTGATGAGGAACACTGGATTGCTATGCAGAATATCCTTAAGTACTTGAGAAGGACCAAGGATCTCTTCTTGATCTTTAGAATAGGAGACTTGTAGGTATAGAGATACACAGACTCTAGACTTTATATCTGACGCTGATGATAGAAAGTCTATATCAGATTTTATTTTCCTGTGTAATGATTGTGTGGTTAGCTGAAAGAGTTCTAATCAACTGATTATTGCAGATTCCATCTTAGAGGTAGAATACATTGCCGCATCGGAGACTGCTAAGAAAGGATTCTAGTTTAAGAAGTTCATTGTAGAGTTGGATATGATGCCATCAGATGATGTTTTAATCTTCTACGATAATAATGGTGCCATAGCGCTTGCTAAGGAATCGAGGTCTCACCAGAAGTTCAAGCACATCTAGTGGTGGTTTCATTTGATTCACAAATACCTCGAGAAGAAGTTCGTTAAGGTGCAGAGAGTTGACTCCACAGAGAATGTGACTGATCCATTAACCAAGCTGCTGAGCCAACAGAAGACTGAAGCTCACCATAAGAAGATGGAGTTTAGATTTATGGCCAAATAACTTTAGATCAAGTGTGAGTTTGTTAGATGTATGTCCTAAAAGTCAGATTGGCTGATACATGTATACATTCTAGAGGCATAACTTTATAATTGAATTTTAAAATAAATAAAATTTAGATTATTTTTTCATTCATGTTGTATTTTAATTGTATCCATGAATCATCCGAGAAATTGATGGATGAAGACACGTATTATGAAGAGTTGAGAATTTAAGGTACGTATCATTAGTAGTCAATTCCTAAATACTCCCAATCGATAGATTGTCATGGGGATGGTAATTGATCCGGATAGATAAGTGTACAGATTACTTTCCTTCATGGATAGACGAGTCTTGAGTCGACAGTGTAGGGATATTGGAGTGAGAGTGCATGTGCTTAATAAAGATCCAGGATACTGAGCATGACTAATATAAGAAGTTACTAGAATGGCTACCCACTCATTAGTGACTTACTCAAAGTTGTAGTGGTGTAGATAGTTCTTTGACCTGCGGTGCCTCGGCTATTTACAGTGGGGTTGCTATAGTTTGACTGCATAATTACTTGATTACCTAGCCATTTGGAATCTTGCGGTGTATGTTGGCTATAATATATCCATTGTAGGAATAGGATGTGCACGTAGAAGGGATCTGTCGATCCTGATAGATAGGGAGAGGTCTTGTGTAATTTATGAGACTGAGTCCTAAAATTCATAGCTATGATAGATGAATGATGGAAAGAAGTTTTCATAAGGTTTCACATGGACTTGAGTCAATTGAATCTAACATATGACGGATGAATAGATTTGATCAGTTATCCTTGATCTATGTCTTATCGGGATCCATAACAGAAGAATTGAACTATACGGTAATTGCACCTAGAGGTTCATTACTTTTATTTTACTGGATCGTCACTACATACTGCTAAATATCACTGGTAGATTATGGGACCCGTCAAGCATCATCTTGATGATCGATGACCCTCGAAGGACAGAGTTGGAATTATTTCAATCCATCGAAAAGAGTTTTGATGATGTTGTGATAGAGATCATAATATATCTCACTATCAGTCAGAATAGAACCTATTGGGTCACACACAAAAGAGATTTTTATCTGATCAGATGGTTGATTAACGATTATGAATCGTTGAAGGATAAAATCATCAATATGATTGATGATTAAATTTAAGCAAAAGTTACAATTAAGTAATTCACTAAGTGTTAGTAAATTATAAAAAAATTAATTAGTAATTAGATTACTAATTGGCTCAATTTGATTGAGCAATGAGGTTCAGATCAAGTCTAATTAAATTGGATTCAGTTTGATTTGGATTAGATTTAATTGGATCAAGTCTAATTACGAGGGAGACTAATATCTGATTTGATCAAAATTTGAATTTAATTAATTTCTAATTGGATTAGAAATTTATTGAGAAGATTAGATTTTTAATTTAATTAGGTTCCTTTCTCTATTTGGATCCAACCAAATTAGATTTGGTTTAAACCAAAATAAAAAATCCAAAGTCCCAAAACTCTAGGGCTTCTCCCTTGCGCACGCCCCATGATCTCCATGAGAATTATTTCATGCTAAAGCATTTCTACATGAGGAATTTTTGCATGAATGAAAGAGGGCGCAGAGAGGGTGGGGTGGCATCTGTTGATGACTCACATCTTTATCTCTTTCCTAATTTTAATTCGATTCAAATCAAGAGATAATGATAAGAAGGGTAGGTTGTTTCTTTATGAGTCATCATCCTTATTCTTTTCAAATTTGAATTTGATTCAAATCAAGAGATGAGAGGATAAGAAGGAAAGAAATCCTAGAATTATGGTAAGAAAGGAGGCACCTCCTCCTAACCCTAATTCCTTCCTCCCTTATAAATAGGGTCCAAAAGTTGGGTGCCTGAGATAAGAAAAAATAAAGAAAAAATTTGAGAAAAAATTGTTTTCTCAAGCTGAGCCCCTCTTCCCTCTTCGTCCTCCTCCTATTCTTCTCCATCTCTAGAGGATATATGAGATTTGAGAAAAAAATACTTCAGCCATCAAAGAGGAGATCTCTGCAAGGGAGCTAGCACCTCAGAGAGATCATCTCGTCTCTAATTAGAATGAGTCCTCATGTGGATATCTGTGGAGTTGGATACGTGCGCGGCTAGAGAAATCGTTCAGATTTATGATCATTGACCACGGTATAGTACGATCCATGCAAAGGTATTGAGATTTAATCTCAATATTGTTTTAATTTTATTTTCAGATTACATGTATGTTTTAGATCTGGGGCACGGATAGATGATAGATATGATCTATTACATATGGGGTTAAAGGATTTAACCTAAATTTATTTTCGCTGCCATTTCAAAATTTTTGAAATCTATACATGCAAGCCTATCTGCTTTCTTACAGTTGGAATAGTATATAAAATTTCAGATGTGATTTAAGAAAACTATTGAGTTTTTCACCAACAGAAACTCCCCTACCTTTAATTGACCAGCTCTTTCTACCCCCATCACTTATGAGTATTTATCACCATCCCAAGCAACACTATCTCTAGATTCTTCATCATTATGTTGATTGTTGCTTGGTTTTTCTTATATCATCTCCTATTTATAGAAAAGACGCAATTCAGTTTGAATGGAACAAAATTAAAAAAAATGTATAAAAATGCTTTATATTGAAGGGTCATATATACTCACAATCGATGATTTCATTTTCTAAGTTTGTAGTCGAAAGTTGAGGCCCACTTTTCATGCTTAAGTCAAAGGCATCTCTAGGTATTATCTACCTTGGAATGAACCATTCATGATCTTTAGGGTCTTTGAACAAATATTACCTGTTTAGCTTGTAATAGAAACACAAATGGCTCATCATTTTTCAAAATCTTTTTAACTATAAGGCCGGCAATGCATAGGATGCTTGACTATGTTATAGAAACATAAGGTTTTTGTTTCCAACTCTTATCAAAAAAATCCTCTCTCTAAAGCATAAAAGCAAAAACTAGATCATCCAAGTGGGTCTAAAAAGCTTATCCCAAACATCCAAGATAACAGATGGTACAGAACAGTAATAAATGAAAAAAACTTTTTTATCACAATAATGGATCAAAAAAATCATTTGATAGCTTCTACCAAGTTAAATAATTACAATTGAACATAATACAAAATGATGTGATTGCACCAAATTAAAAAGAAGTGATCTTCATTCAAGCACATTTCAAACTATAGATGGATCTTGACAAGCGAAGAAGAAAATAAGGATAGTTTTTTTTAATCTTTTTTCTCACTTTCAAGACAATCAAAATTCTTATATCACTGGGCCTGGATCTAATAAGTGAAAAGCTTGTATATATCAAAAGCAATCAAAATGAAAACAAAGTGAAAACAGTTAGAAAAAATGACCTACATGATAGACGTGATCAAATTTGCAGACTGCAAGCACTTCTTATGTACTTAGCCATTCAAAATTAAGTTCGATTGAACTTGAGATATCTAATACCTAAATATTTTTCTATTAGTAATTCCTAAGTTAAAAAAAAAGAAGCTCATTCAGATAGGTATGATCCATGGCATATGATTTCAGAAAGTAAATTGAAAAGATTAAATAAGTAAAGCTCCAATTATTGGGATTGTGGAGCCTGATCCATCCCCTTGACCCGAGTCTTATTTGTGCGCTACAGTTGATAGTCGTAGGTCTTGCTGTGCGGTCAGCAGGCAGGAGGTCAAGGGGGGCAATACTCCCTTACTGGGGGGGTCGGGGTGAAACCCCACCAAGCAAACGATAGATGGTACATGATACTGATTGCAATATTGGATCATTATTTTTCTTTTCAAGCTACTTAAAAAAAAAAGAATCAAGACAATTACCAAGGTAGGTTGAATGTCGGAGAAGGAGATGGAGAGTAGGGGGTTCGGCATTGGTTTCCTGCAAAATTCTAGTAGTAGACAGTCGGAGGAGGGAAGGGAGAGCAGGGAGTCCAATGCGGTTCTAACGAATGACCCACTGTTGATCGGAGACTAGAGGTGGGAAGTGGCCAACCAGGTTCTAAAGATTGAACCTCATTGAGGAAGATCGGCAACATCCTGTGAGAAGAGAGAAAGGGAGAGGATTAAACCCAATCGGAGAAGGAAGGGTTGCTTACCATAGGCAGAAAGGGGCCCACCTATTTTCGAAGATTGAACTTCGTCGAGGAAGAACGATGACTCCTCACCATATGCCAGAGGGGTTCTTGAGTATAGCCGGCTCCCAGCCAAAGATGGGGGAGCAGCAGAAAGAGGAGAAAGAAGGCCTCAAAGTCAGCCAAACGACTCCCCACAGAACTCGTGTAGCAAGGGAGCAAAATAGGAGCACAACAAGGAGGGGGTTTTGAGTACAGTCGGGTCCCGATCAAAGATGGGGGAGCAGCAGGAAGAGACGGATAACCTCGCCATCAACTGGAGAAGAGAAAGAAGGCCTTGGAGTCAGCCGTCCATTGGAGGGAGGGGAGACGATGGGGAAGAGTGGGGAGGAGAGGAAGGGAGGGAGAGAGAGAGAGGAGAAAGAAAGAGAGGGAGAGCGAGAGGGAAGGAGAAGAAAAGAGAGGGGTCCAACGGCCGTCGGCCATCGGAAGAGGCCTCGATGCTCAAAGAAAAAGAAAAGGATATCTCACCATCTCACAAAAAGAGCTGGAGAAGATAAAGATGGGGGGGACACAACTACAAAATAGGGCTACGACTGTGGTTGAAAATTACTGTCGTAACTCAAAAAATCACTGTCATAGCTTATGACAGTGGTTAGACAATCACTGCCGCTATGACCGTCACCGTAGGCTTATGGCAATGATTTTTTAGGATATGGCAACGGTTGTATCAACTACTGTCATAGAAAGGTATGGCAGTAGTTTTGCAATCATTGCTATAGTAACTGCTGCCATCGGTTGTACAACCACTGCTATAGCATCTATGGCTGCGGTTGTCCAACTGCTGTCGTAGCTTGTCCAACCACTGTCATAGCTTGTGACAATGATTATGCCAACTGCTATCATAGATGCTACGGCTGCGGTTGCCAAACCGCTGTCATAGCCTTTCACTAGTCAAAATGACCTGTAGATAACGGACGATGGCCGATCGGTGGGAGGGGGTGGCTGGTGGGGGGCTACAGGCCCATCAAGGTGGTGGTGAACAATGACGGCGGCGGTGGCTGGGGGCGGGCAGCTGCCGATGGCTGACGGGCAGTGGCAGTGGCCGGCGAGCGGCAACAGTGATGGTAGGGTTTGGGTAGAGGTTGGACCTACGTGGTTGACTACTTAAGTCTTATATACAAATCATTTATTTCTTCTACAACTAATGTGAGACTATCACAATCAACCATAGGTTGGACCTACGGCAGTGGTTACCGATAACTACTGTCATAGGCTGACCTATGGCAATGATTATTGATAGCCACTGCCGTAGGTCCAATCTATGGCAGCAGTTGGTGACAACCGCTGTCATAGGTAGAGATATGGTAGTGGTTATCCTAACCACTGTCATAAGTATGATATGACAGTGTGTCACGCCCCCGACCCGAGATTTGTGAATCGAGGGTCGCGGCAACCGCCGCATATTCATGAAGAACTCTCTCCATAAGCATGCAAGGCATCTCATCACGATATCAATGCATCACAGCGGAATAAATTCAAATAATTATTATTCAACTGTAATTCAAGTAATTAAATCAAATGTCTTACATCCAAAAAAAATTTTGCTAAAAAATAAATCTAAGTTCAATGAAGTTGACAATGCTAATCTCGCTTCTAAAAGCTCTGTCCCAATGTTTCATCCCACGCTCAAAATTAATTATCTGAATCTGAAAAATAGAAGGAAAGGTAATGAGCTAGACAGCCCAGTAAGTAACAAATATGTCAACTAGATAATTCAGATATTATATAATTTTCAAGAATAATGCTGCAAATAAACATAAGAGTATATTTCATGCTGATTTAATACAAACCAAATATTTTCAAATATTCACATGTAATATAATCATAAATTCGATTCGATTCAAAAACACTCGTAACTCAACAGCCTTGACTATGACCAACGTTTAACCCCCATTGGCGGTGTCCAAAGAATACCAGCGCACAACCCCCACTGGCAGGGTCCACAAATACCAGCGCACAATCTCCACTAGCAGGGTCCACAAACACCAACGCACAACCCCCACGGCAGGGTCCATAAATACCAACGTATAATCCCCATTGGCAGGGTCCACTGAAACATAGTTAGGCCGAGAGCATAAATCCGATCTATATCAAAACACTTTGTACCACAATATATATCATAATCTTTCACTAAATATGTGCATAAATCGATATACCATAACATTTCAAAAGCACTTTTCTTTAAAAACAAAATTTCATAAATCATGCATAATTTCAGAGAATAATTATTTATTTTCAGAATAAATATGGAATATCTCGAGAAGATGATTCATTACTTACCTTTCACGGAGCACTGAATGAATAGATCGACTAACTTCTAGTAGATTCTTCCACGCCTATTATCCAAAATTATATTTTTACATTAATTTAATTCAAAATTAAATCTAACAAATCCCAAAATTAAAATCTCGCTTAAAATCAGACTCGTCTCTAAACTCGATCAGAATCATCAGATGAAGCCTTCCCCTATGCTAATCCTAGAAGGATAACTTTAGAGAGAGAAATCCATCAAGAGAGAGAGAAACAAGCTAGAGAGAGAAAATTCTAGAGAGAGAAAGTAGAGAGAGAAAGTCCAATTTCAGAGAGAGAAAGTCAGGGTTTAGACTGAAAGAAGAGAGAGAAGAGAGAGAAACTCTCTCTCTCATCAATTTCAATTTTTTTTAATTTATTTATTTATTTATTTACTTACTTATATATATATATAAATATATATATATATATATTTATTTTTATTATTATTATTATATTTTCTTTTCTTTTCTTTTTCTTTTTCTTCTTTTCTTTTTCTTCTTTTTCTTTTGTTTTTTTTTTCCTTTTCTTTTTCTCTTTTTCCTTCTTTCTCTTTTCTTTTTCTTCTTTTTCTTTTTCTTCTTTTTCTTCTTTTCTTCTTTTTCTTGGTTCTTCCCGTGCCGGAACAGGGGACCCTTGGTCCTCCGGCCTTGATCGGCCGTTCGGGCCATGGCCACCACGGCGGAGGCCGGCGGTCGACGGGGGCCACCCCCCGGTCACGGAGGAGCGTGGCCGGCGATCAATTCCGATTGCCGGCGCCGGAAAATCCAAAGAAAAAAAGCTCAAAAACAGGATCTCTTTCCCGTTCGGAAATCGACGACTCTCGTCGCCGGCAGCCGCGCACAGGAGCACGGAAGGAAGAGGAAGGAAGAGGGAAAAAAAAAGGAAACTTACCTTGACCTCCGGTGGCCTCGTCGGAGAGCAGTCACGGCGAGAACAAGGCAAGGGATCACGGCTCTTCTTCGGAAAAATCAGAGAGGAAAAGAGGGGAAAAGAGTCGATGGATCGATTCTAAAGAGAGGGGGTCTTCTTATAGAGAGTCCTAGGACTTCGAGGGGTCCTAGGATTCCTGATTCGCTTGGGTTTCGTCGGAGAAGAAGACTCCTACCGGGAGTCTTCTTCCCAATTTTTGATCCCCTATTTTTTTTTCGTTTCGGGCTTGGTCTGCTGGGCTGGGCTTTGTTTGGGTTGGGTTTTTTGGGCTATCACATTCTTCACCCCTAAAAAGAAATTTCGTCCTCGAAATTTTTCATACCTGTCACCATTATATTGGAAGCCTATGGATTCTGTTGAGTAAGCGCATAAACTCTTCCCTGGGTTTTAGAAATCTGTCCGCCACCCTTATGTTGTCCTTCATGAGTTTTTTTGCCAGCTTGATTTTCGATATTTAGCGGGCAGCTAGCGATTTTATGATCCATCTGACCATATTTGAAACAAGCACCTGTATTCCAATAGCAATCCTTGTCTGCATGATTTTTGCCACATCTGGAGCACGGCTCACCATCAATCTGTTGAGTCTTATTGTCTACTGTTCCCTTAGCTGATCTTTTGATGTTTTTATTATTCTGCCCTTGTGTATCATTTGATTTTGCTCTCTTTCTTTGCCTTCTTTCCCTTTCTATGCGTTCTTCATTGACTTCTCTTTCAATTATCAGTGCTTTGTTTACCACATCTGTATAAGTTATCAATTCATATGGAACCACTTGTTTTCGAATTTCAGTTCTCAGTCCCATCTCAAACTTGTGAACACGTTCTTGCTCACCATCCACTAATCTCGGAGCAAATTTGGCTAACTCTGTAAATTTTGCTTCATATTCAGTCACACTCATACCCTTTTGCTTCAAATAAATAAACTCTTGCTCTTTCTGGATCCTTATACTCCAAGGAAAATACTGATCATAGAATGCAATCCGAAACCTTTCCCAGGTAAGTATTTCGCCGTCTTGTTCATGCTTGCGCTGTAGTCGCTGACACTAGTTGTATGCTTCTCCTTGTAGTAAATAAGCTGCATATCGAATCTTTTCTTCATCAAGACACTCTTGGACAGTGAAAGCCTTCTCCATCTCCATTATCCAGTTATCAGCCTCCAAAGGTTCGGTAGTCCCCATTGAAAGCTGGAGGAGCAAGCTTTTTAAATTCTGAAATATTGTTCCGTTGTACTGGTTGCTCTCCATGTTGTGGTGGTGGATGCTGATGTTGTTGTGTATCTCGTTGTATCTGCTGTTGTTCAAACATTTGCTGCTGTATTTATTGTTGCGCTTGTACCATCATGATTAGGATCTGCATTAACTGAGCCATATCTGGTTCTTGACGTGCTCTCGAAGCACTTCCATTAGGATCTACGACTCCCTCCTCCTGAGGGGTGCCACTGGTCAGATGAGGAGTGCTACCATCCCGTGGTTGTGATGTCTCTCTTGCAATTTCTTGAGTAGTTCTTGTCATTCTACGGGGAGGCATGGTAACCTTATAGTAGTAAAACCTTATTAGATTCATTTATCTATTTGTTAGGATGGGTTTATTATGATGCTCATATTCTAACGTCCCAATATTCCTAATGTTTACCCACCTACACTCATACTATGTCAAATTCTATGTATCATAATTTATCCACTTATGCTCTGATACCATATTAATTGTCATGCCTCCGACCCGAGATTTGTGAATCGAGGGTCACGGCAACTGCCGCATACTCATGAAGAACTCTCTCCATAAGCATGCAAGGCATCTCATCACGATATCAATACATCACAGCGGAATAAATTCAAATAATTATTATTCAACTGTAATTCAAGTAATTAAATCAAATGTCTTACATCCAATAAAATTTTTGCTAAAAAATAAATCTAAGTTCAATGAAGTTGACAATGCTAATCTCGCTTCTAAAAACTCTGTCCCAATATTTCGTCCCATGCTCGAAATTAATTATCTGAATCTGAAAAATAGAAGGAAAGGTAATGAGCTAGACAGCCCAGTAAGTAACAAATATGTCAACTAGATAATTCAGATATTATATAATTTTTAAGAATAATGCTGCAAATAAACATAAGAGTATATTTCATGCTGATTTAATACAAACCAAATATTTTCAAATATTCACATGTAATATAATCATAAATCCGATTCGATTCAAAAACACTCGTAACTCAACAGCCTTGACTATGATCAACGTTTAACCCCCATTGGCGGGGTTCACAGAATACCAACGCACAACCCCCACTGGCAGGGTCCACAAATACCAGCGTACAACCCCCACTGGCAGGGTCCACAAACACCAATGCACAACCCCCACTGGCAGGGTCCACAAATACCAACGTATAATCCTCATTAGCGAGGCCCACTGAAACATAGTTAGGCCGAGAGCATAAATCCGATCTATATCAAAACACTTTGTACCACAATATATATCATAATCTTTCACTAAATATGTGCATAAATCGATATACCATGACATTTCAAAAGTACTTTTCTTTAAAAACATAATTTTATAAATCATGCATAATTTTAGAGAATAATTATTTATTTTCAGAATAAATATGGAATATCTCGAGAAGATGATTCATTACTTACCTTTCACGGAGCACTGAACGAATAGATCGACTAACTTCTAGTAGATTCTTCCACGCCTATTATCCAAAATTATATTTTTATATTAATTTAATTCAAAATTAAATCTAACAAATCCCAAAATTAAAATCTCGCTTAAAATCAGACTCGTCTCTAAACTCGATCAGAATCATCAGATGAAGCCTTCCCCTATGCTAATCCTAGAAGGATAACTTTAGAGAGAGAAATCCATCAAGAGAGAGAAACAAGCTAGAGAGAGAAAATTCTAGAGAGAGAAAGTAGAGAGAGAAAGTCCAATTCCAGAGAGAGAAAGTCAGGGTTTAGACTGAAAGAAGAGAGAGAAGAGAGAGAAACTCTCTCTCTCATCAATTTCAATTTTTTTTTAATTTATTTATTTATTTATTTACTTACTTATATATATATATATAAATATATATATTTATTTATTTTTATTATTATTGTTATATTTTTTTTCTTTTCTTTTCTTTTTCATCTTTTCTTTTTCTTCTTTTTCTTTTTTTTTTTCCTTTTCTTTTTCTCTTTTTCTCTTTTTCCTTCTTTCTCTTTTCTTTTTCTTCTTTTTCTTTTTCTTCTTTTTCTTCTTTTCTTCTTTTTCTTGGTTCTTCCCGTGCCGGAACAGGGGACCCTTGGTCCTCCGGCCTTGATCGGCCGTTCGGGCCATGGCCACCGCGGCGGAGGCCGACGGTCGACGGAGGCCACCCCCCGGTCACGGAGGAGCGTGGCCGGCAATCAATTCCGATTGCCGGCGTCGAAAAATCCAAAGAAAAAAAGCTCAAAAATAGGGTCTCTTTCCCGTTCGAAAATCGACGACTCTCGTCGCCGGCAGCCGCGCACAGGAGCACGGAAGGAAGAGGAAGGAAGAGGAAAAAAAAAAGGAAACTTACCTTGACCTTCGATGGCCTCGTCGGAGAGCAGTCACGGCGAGAACAAGGCAAGGGATCGCGGCTCTTCTTCGGAAAAATCAGAGAGGAAAAGAGGAGAAAAGAGTCGATGGATCGATTCTAAAGAGAGGGGATCTTCTTATAGAGAGTCCTAGGACTTCGAGGGGTCCTAGGATTCCTGATTCGCTTGGGTTTCGTCGGAGAAGAAGACTCCTACCGGGAGTCTTCTTCCCGATTTTTGATCCCCTATTTTTTTTTTTTTCGTTTCGGGCTTAGTCTGCTGGGCTGGGCTTTGTTTGGGTTGGGTTTTTTGGGCTATCACACAGTGGTTGGTAAATCGCTGCCATAGATCTATAGTAGCGATTATTACGTAACCGCTGCTATAGAGACAAAATATAATTTTTTTTTCTCTGAATATAGTATAATTTTAAAATTTAAAATCTATCTTTATTGTTCATTATCTAAAAATTATCGTTAGTGTATTGTCACAAAAGATCGTCTCGATCTAATAGCCCTAGATATGTCCATCATTAAAATTTAATTTCGACTGTCACAAACAGTCGCATGATGATCTGATAGATAGAGACCACCGATGGATCCAAAAACTTACAACAATGATCTCAGTGATATTTATATTATACTATCAAAATTTTACTTCAATCGGACATCATTGTCATGGTCAATTTAGCATGGATGATTTGGATCATTAAATGAAAAATGAGTGATGAAAAGGTTAAATGGTATTCAATTATAAGATAATTTTTTAGATAAATGATCTTTGCTACTACTTTGATTATTTGTATGGTGATGATCATAAAATTTAAACCGTATGTATATAAATGATCTAAAACTATATGTCACTTGCTAATCATTCTTAAATTTCTTAAGTAATTATATTTGTACTTTTATAAGATGTGCTCAAGTAAATTCCAACATATATGTACGGTTTGAATTTTATGATCACCATCGTACAAATGATTAAAGTACTAACAAAGATCATTTATCCAAAAAATCACCTCAATCAGACATCGATTGGCCTTGTGATCACTCATTTTTATTTAACGATTAAAATCATCCCATGCTAAATTGATCATACTAATGATGTCCGATTAAATTAAAATTTTGATAGTGTACTATAAATATTATCAAGATCATCATCATAAATTTTTGAATCCATCGATAGTCTCTATCTATCATATCATCGCATGATTGTTTGCGACCATCGAAATCGAATTTTAATGATCGATATATCAGATTGGACCTATGGCTGCAGTTATCTGTAACTACTACCATAGGTTATATCTATTACAATGGTTATAATAACTGCTGCCGTAGGTCCGACCTATGACAGCAATTATTATAATCGCTACGGCAGCGGTTATTGTAACCACTGCCGTAGATCCGATCTAAGGCAGCAGTTATCTGTAACCGCTACCGTAGATTATGCTTACCACAATGATTACAGATAACCACTATCGTAGGTCTTACCTATGATAGCAGTTATGAATAAGACCTACGACAACAGTTATGAATAACTGCTGCTGCTGTAGGTTCTATGGCAATGATTTTAGAAACTGCTGCCATAGCCCCATTTTATAGTAGTGGGAGGCGAAAGAGAGGGGAGAGAGGAATAGGAGAAGAGAGAGAAAAAAAGGGGAGAGAGGAATAGCATCGGAGAAGATAAAGATGGAGGGAAGGCAAAACAGAGGGGAGAGGAATAGAGGAAGGGAGAGAGAGAGAGAGAGAGAAAGAGGAGAGTGAGGAATAGCATTGGCCCGATGGTCGGAGAGAGGGAGAAAGAGAAAAAGGCCAAGAAGATGAAAAAGAAAGGGGCCCGACAGTTGGTCGATGCTGGCCGACCGCCTGAGGGAGGTGACGTTGGTAGAAGTTTTTGCACTCAAAGAAAAATCTATGCATGAATTAAAGGGAGGAGAAGGTGGAAGCTAACCTTTGGACGAGGCAAGGTGAGCCAAGACAATCGACGGTGATGGCAATGATGACCAGAGCAGCAACTAGGGCATGAGAATTTCACTGTTGGGGATGAATTGAAGGGAAAGAAAGGGAGTAAGAGTGCACAGGCTCAAAGCGAGGGAAATTTTCTACGCACGAAATGAAAGGAGTGCAAGAAATTGGCAAAAAAAATAAAGAAATACATGGGCAAAAAAATAATAAAAAGACTAGTGAATAAATTATGAAAGTTATTAATAAATATAGATAAAAATATATCTTATAATGATAATTATTAATAAATATCAATGAAAATATATTTTATAATGGCAATTATTAATCAATGCCGGTATACATATGATTTATAATGGCAATGAGTAACAAAAGTTAGTATAAATATATTTTATAATGGCAATTTATACATTTGCCAGTAAAAAATTGATATTAACGGTAATTTTTTTTTGCACTAAATTTTGATATCTTAAGTTATATTCGTGGCAGTTAGGCTTTTGCCGCTAATTAATTGTCACTAAAAATGAATTTTGTTGTAGTGTATATTCTAATTTTTTATTTCTAAATTTCATTTGTGCACCAACTTTTGCCTCACATATACTTGCTCCAGAGGTCCAACTACTACAATATAACCAATAACATCTGCAAAACATATTAATATACATAAAAGAGTAGTATCTTTTTCATTACAAATGATGGTGTGTAAAATTAATGTATACCTATTAGATGAAGGTCATTATAATTTCTAAGTAGTAGTTCACCAAAATTAATGAAATTAAATTTTTGTAAAGGTATAAAATTGGTGTCATCATTGATTTACTGCACATTTGTCTATCTATTAAAGTAGACAATATATTGTTGTGCAGCAGATTTGAAACTTATTTTGTTTGGAGTAACATTAGATTTTTTTAAAAAATAATATATTTTTTTTTCAATAAGCAGACTCTTAAATTATAAGGCATTAGCTTTTTGCATCTATGCTTAAATTAGAGATCCCTATATAAAAATCATAAGTATAAAGCTAGTACTTGTATGTACAAAAAAAAAAAGATAAAAATTTATTAAAGAGTTGTAATAACCTTTTATTAAGGAGAATACAATTAACACTCATCAACTAACAGTTGGTATTAAGATTTAATTTGAAATGATACTTAAAATAATTGATTCTAAACAAATCTAAAGAATAAATATTGGATCAACAAAGTTAATTTGGTAAATTTGTATAATTAATCTAAATAATAGTTAAAATATCATATTAACAATGTTTACACGTGATAAAAAAATATGACAATTTTTCTTACCTCTTTGTTCGAAACAAAATATTTTTTTTGGAAACTATAAATGCCAAAGAAAAGAAATAATATATATGAATAGCATTTTAGTTAATTACATAGCTATTAATGTCATAATTAAAAACAAAAATAAAGAACATAAATTTTCAAAAAATGATAAAAATATTTTTATTTGATAAAATATGTTCCTTTTTCATCCACCCAAAGAATTTTTCTTCTTTTTATATATGGGATCCACAAGTGATGTTCTACGTGACTGCCTAAATAAAATAAGAAAAAATTGAGATGATTGTTGGTTGTCACATATCTTGATTAGAGCTATTCATCCAGCATCCATCTCATGTAATCCTAGAAAGGGCATTGGTTATGTCTCCTTTTTGAGAAAAAATTCTGACCCCACCACACCCTCCTCTACTCTACCCCCGATTTAGCATAGTATCGTGGCCTTCAGGACTTTGGTCCTTCCACCACCTTCGATGCTTCCTTCTCTGATGACTAATTACAATTAGGATTGGGTCCCTTCACCATTATCCCCCTCTAGAAAAAACTATTCCCACTGCTTTTATCTATATCACTAGTTTGTCCTATTTTTTCTCTTTGAATTTGAAATCTAACAACCCTCTTCGCTACTTCTAACACCACCATCACCTTTTTCTTTAGTGAGCCGTCACCATTCTGAGTCATGCTTTATTCATCTCTGGAATAATGATGAGGAATCATCTTTCTACTCTACTAGCACTTCCATAGTCCTCTTTAGGTTCATAGCCACTCCTCTAGATAAGCTCCTATCTGGGTCTTCTCTCTTCCCTCAATGGCCTCTTCTTTTCTCTCTTCCACATCCATGTATTTTCTCTCTTCTCTTAGCTCCGATCCTCACCAAACCCTACCTCTCCCAATCTAATGTGATGTCATATTCTTTCAGTGCTTAAGTCGTTCTACTGTCTTGTCCCTCCTTCTCCAGTGACCGATTGTGCTCCAGATCCAATCCCTTTATTGTTAATCCAAAAAAAATGAAATCCTAACTTGTTCACCCAAAAAGGTCCAACTCTAACACTAACCCTATTCCCTCATATCTTCTATTTTTGGACCCCCTTTTTTACTGCAAACTATCTCCTAACCATCACTAGGGCTCGTTCCCCTCTACCTCTTTCTTGTCCTTTTACCTTGCCCCAACTTCTCACTACTAAGGTGAGGAAAGCTGCAGTCCCTTGTAGCAACTATGCTATGGTCATGGTCACTGGTGAATCAAAGAATGCTGCTACCATCTTACTGTAATAGCCCTTCACTTTGTATTTCCTGACTCCATCCATCTCTTCTCTCTTCTTATTTTACATAATATAGGTTGGGTCATGGAGGGTTGCCTCACTCCAGCAATAACACTCCAATTGACTAATTAGATACTAAAAAATGAAGTGAGGAATGCTACTATCCTCTTATAGCACCAACTCCTCACTCTCTTTATTTCTTGACCTTATTCATTCCACCTCTCTCTTTCTCAAATGATATGGCATTGGATGTGGAAGGCTACCGCATCCTCAACAACCTCTCAATTGATTGATGAGATTTTAAAAATGGGATGTGGGAAGAAATGAAAATCCTAACCATTTAGGAACTTCTCTTGTGCTTTTTCCACTCATTTACAATCGAGAAGGGCAATACAAATATAGCTGAGGGGAACTATTGAAGTCTTTCTATCCCATCCCTTAGTATGATGAGCTAAGGCGACCGTAGATATGACTGGTCATTAGAATAAAAATATACAATTGTATAATAGATCGGTCAATCTTCTTGCTTATTCTCCTCTTTCTATTGCTGCCAATTGGAGATTGTAACACATGGCATGATGGTTTTTTTTAAAACAATAAGGATCTTCTCTAATAGCATAAGATGTTTCTCCCTTCTTTTAAAGCTACCTTAATAAGATAAGGGTATACTATCTCCTTTAATTCTACCTTAATAATGAAGAATTGAACACCTCTACCTGTCCCATTGCTACCCACATGGAACTCTTTTTCATTTGGAAAAAAAAAAGGAAATGGCAGATGGATGAATGATAGGTGAGTTATTTATAGTTGATACATGACAGCTGATGTGGACATGAGGTGGATGTTGACGTTGGAGGTCATGATGATGTGGCATTGATGTAGAAGCAATGGTGGATGATGTGGGATGATGACATCGAAGCGACAATGTGAACAATGGTGATGACAAGGATGCGACGATGTGGACTGAAGTTTTAACATGGCACATGTAGAAATGGTACTCAACAGCCTAGAAAGCTCTAGACATACGAAGTTGGAGGCAATATGTTTTCTACCAATTGGGATTCTCCCTTCACCACCCCTATAGGGTGGTCCACAGGATTTACAACTACTCTTATTACATGATGCTTATCTAGCTAACACTAAGATCTGGCTTTATCCAAGTTTTTTTAGTTCACCTCAATATTATCCACTTGTTCGACTATTGCTAAGTAATTTTTGGATATCAACGGACCTTCTTAGATGGTAATCTTAATGTGGCTGATTTATTTTCTTTTGCGATCAGTTTCGCTACAGCACCTATTGCTCTAGCTAATTGTCCATCGATATGGCACATCTGACTTATAACACATGGCAGCCTAAAAGACCTTAACACTCTTTTCTCATGTATAGGATAGCTTACATGCATATATATATATATATATATATATATATATATATATATATATATATATATATATGTATATATATATATATATATATGTATATATATATATGTATATATATATATATATATATATATATATATATATATACAAACATAAATGTGTGCGTGTACACAATATTTTAAATTCTGTGGGACTGGGGCTCTTGATTTCTTTATGGAATAGGATGCTCCATCTTAGTAGCCATCTCAATCGAGCATCTTGATAGATATCCTCTATCTCTTTGTATTTTTCTTTTCTTTCTTTCTTCTTCTTTTTTCTTTTATTTTTTCCATCTTTCCTTCCCTTTCTTTATTTTTTCCTTTACTTTTCCTTAGTCTTTCTTTCCTTTTTTTTCTGTATTTTCTTTCTTTTTTTCCATTTTTCCCCTTCCTTTGTTTTCATTTTTCTTCTTATACTTCTTTTCTTTCTTCCTTCTTTCCTTTATTTTTTTCTCCCTTCCTTTTCTTATTTCTTTTTTCTTCTTTCTTCTTTTTTTTTTTGCCTTTCTACGCTCTATTCTTCCTTTCTGTCTTTTTATTCTCCTTTTTTTTCTTTTTATTCTTTTTTTTTGCTTTCTATCTTTTTATCCTCCCTTCCTTCATTTATTTCCTTTTTTTGCTTATTTTATTCTTTTTTTCTTTTCTCTTCTTTTCTTCCTTTTCTTTCTTTTTTTTTTTTTTCTTTTGTTTCCTTCCTTTTTTTTTATCTTTTCTTCTTCTTTCCTTTCTCTTTTTATTTCCTTTTTTATTTTATTTCATTCCTTCCTTTTTTAACTTTTCTTTTTTCTTTTTCTTGGCTTCCTTTCTTTCTTCTTTCTTTATCATTCATTCCTTCTTTTCTTTCCTCTTTCTTCTTTTTGTCTCACATAGATGGGTTTTAGGGTCCTATCCTTATCCTAGCTTTCATTTTCTTATAAAAATAGAATAGGATGGCAGGGACAACCATGTCCCACCAGAATTTAATAACATGTGGATATGGATTTGTCTACTAAAAGCCTTTATTTATTTTTTATATATTATTTTCTATTAGTATAATGGTTAGTAACTATCTTTCTATTGTTATTGTCTCAATAGCTAAAATGTTTATTTCTAATCTTTGTTGCATCTAAATTTTAATTTTATTATTGAATATTGATTTTCTCTTATATTTTAGTATCTCTCCATGTGGAGTTCCACAGCTTGGGGCTTATATATTAGCAAAAAGAGTTTCGGTTTAGGGGTTTTCAAAAGTGGGTGAATTGAGTGTTCTTAGTTAATTATATTTTACCAAATATGAAAAAGGGTTGAGAGTAATGATGTAATACACACACACATGTACTCATTAATAATTTTGATTAGCGTAACAAAATTGAGAGTGACTAATTAAACCATCTATCCATAATGATATATAATGTCTATTCACCATATCAATAAATAACTGCAATCTTTCTAAAACCTTCTTATGTTGGAAAATACATGTTTGTTCGCTGATGATACCCTGAAAAGAATCTCTTGTATCAAAATGAGATATATAACCATAATAAATACAAGAATCCATCTAGCACAGAAGAACAAGAAATAATAATTCAGAAAAAAATCTACAAAAATTCTGAACTTCTAGATCACTTTCCTTCCTATGGAGCATGAAGCATGGCTTCCCTCTTTGTTGAAACCCCACATGCCCATATTATCATCCTCCTGTTTCACTTGGTAAGGTACCTCGTGTACTCCCCTCCTTTGGTTCAGGGGCGGCTGAAGGGTAAGGCCACCGAAGCCCTTGCCTTAGGCCCCCCGCTCCCAGGAGGCCTCCCCGCTCGCGCGCATCCGGCATCGCGGTCCAGCCTCCGCCTCCCGCCTCCGGCGTCCCGATCCAGGCGTCCAGCCTCCGCCTCCGGCGTCCCGGTCCACCCCTCCGGCATCCATCGGTAAGTTTCTTCATTTTTTTTTGTTTTTCGACACTCCCCCTCCAACCTCCGCCTCCGGCGTCCCGATCCACCCCCCGGCCTCCACCAGTAAGTTTTTTCATTTTTTTTTTATTTTTCGACACTCCCCCTCCGCTCCGGTTGTTCGTCGGGCCGGCGGCCCGCCGGTCCGCCTTCGTTTCTCGAAAATCGGAGCCCGGAAGAAGGCCTCTCTCTGGCTCCATCTTCGTTTTTAGTTTTAAGCCTCCAAAGATATTGAGCCGCCCCTGCTTTGGTTGTGGTGGCATTGGAGTAGTTGGGTTAAATATACAAATGCCCTCTACTTGTAGACCCCATGTAAACCGGCACTAGTAGCCCTCCATACTCTCCTTGTCTACTTTGTCCTGTTGTTCTTGGCCTCCCGTTTAAATTCTTTAACTTTGCACCTAGTCTCAATCAGCTTCATCTTCTTGGGTGCTCCTCTTTTGAGAGTTTTAGCTCCACTACTCAGCTTCTTTTACTTCCTCTCATTGTGTAAAATGTTGGTAGTAGCTTTCTCTTTATCAAAGGGGAAAGGGATGAGAGATTTTCACCAACGGAGTGGATGAGAAGGTGTTATATATGCCAAGCTCTAATCAATATTGATATGATATAATATAAAAGGAGGCCATTCCACTAGAATTGCATCTAAGATTGCAAGGTGTACATTCTAAGGCTGCAATCTGTTCAACAAAAAAATCTTAAGGAAAGACGATCTGTTAATCTTCTCCTAAGTGCCACGTATCATTGTATTAAAAAATTAATAAGAAGTCCAATCTCTTCATCTTCTATAATTTTTTATTTTCATCTTCTGTGCACCTCTTCTTCTTCTTTAGCTTCTCCTTTTCATCTTTTGTGCCACATTAAATAGGATTTATTGTGAGCAGTAAACGGACTCTTCTCCCACCTTAAATGAAGTTGATTAGGAATTTCATCTTAAAGCTATCAGCTTTGCAAGAGTTTGTTTATATGTTAAACTGCACAATAAATGCTATTATGAATGTAGAGTTTTCCATAGGATTATCTTCAGGTTTATATTTATAATATAATATTGAAGACAATATATCTAATAGCATACGATTAGAAACAAACACAATCAAATAAGAGTATGATCTAATATTTACAGCAGCCATCTAATCAAGTGATAAAGCATTTGCCCATATAAATGTACGCAAATTAAAAGAAATGTGGGTCTGGAAGTACAATTGGTTTTCCAATGCATCATTCAAAATACCAAACAAGCTGATATAGCTGTAACATTGATAGTTGACAGGTACAAAACATGTTTATGATCACCCAGCACACATGTTAAAACATTCAGTGGATGCAATACATTTTGAGAGATGAAGTGCCAGATCATTTATGTGAGACAAACAGCATAAAAGAAGAAAAAGAAAAGAGAGGCAAAAAAATAGACAAATTGTCAGTAGACTAAACAAATCAAGTATGAATGATCAGCTAACTTCAAGATGTAAAATGTAACATCAAGAACAACTTTTGAATCCCTTGTACAGCTGGTTTTCTTGGCTGAGAATTTACTATTTGAAATTTTGATGGAAGAAAAAAAATTCCTTCACATCTGTAACCAATGGAAGGAAGCAGGATGGTATTGAATTCTTGAAGGCCGACCACAACCTCCTTGAAAGTAACTTTGTAACCGTGACTCAGTGGATTGTAAAAGAGACCAGCTCAAGAATAGAACATCCATATGCTATTTGAAAGCTTTCTAATATATGTGTCAAATTCATGCTCACCATGTGTTTAGAGAAGCCAATGGAGCAGTGGATTAGGTTGCATCCTTCGTCGAAGCATTGGGATGGTATCCCATGGTCCAATTGTTGTTTTATTCCTGTAGAATTCAGACATTGTATTTTCTAATTCCTTTAGATGTACCCATACTGCTTGGGTAAGCACATTCTGAGTTATCCAAAAAAAAGCATCAGCTAATGATACATGCAACATTTAACAAATCACGAAAATATTGACGCGTTACTTATAATTTACAATAAAAAAGCTATTATTTTATAACCTCATATAATGCAACTCAAGCAAAACCAACCAAAATTTATAAACTCATTATATACATACCTGTTGGTATAGAATTCCGCCGATGCCGGAGAAGCTGGAGTCATGGGGATCGCGGCCGCCGCCGGGACCTGCAAGGGAAGTCTAAACCGAAGTTGGGGGTGCTCCGGCAAAACCCTCCGACGCTCAAGTCAATACTCTGCTTCAACAGAAATGGAGCACTCGAATGGGATTTTAGCAGAGTTTCGAGATAGGGTTTAGAGCCTAGAAGAGAACGTATCTGGGGGGTCTCTTTTATAGACGGAAGAGCGCAACTGATTGACAACGACGTCCGTAACTGCCTGATAGTGGGCCGTTCAGGGCCACGTGGAGTTTGTTACGGAGAGTGGAGTGGTGTCCGTTGTCATGACTTGCCAGAGAGTGGTGGGGCCACGTGGAGTCTGTTACAGAGAGTGGGGTAGTATCCGTTGTCGCAACTTGCCAAGGAGTTCGGGCCGGACGGCTGAAGCTCGGTTGGGACGTCTGGTGGAGCGGAATAGCTCTATGTCTCAGCAATCTAAGAGAATCTCAGATGTTTCTAAGGTTGCTGACGGGTTAACCGCTGTTGGATGCCTTAGGCGTCGATGCTACAGACAGAAGTCATCCGCTGGAGGAGTCTGGAGGACACTATGGAAGGTCGGCTGGCACCGTTGAAGGTTGATGGCTGGGGAGGTATGGAAGGCATCGGAGACAGTCGGTCACTGTAGAAGTCCAGCTGTTGGAGTCCGTCCGTTGTAGAAGTTCGTCCGAAATCCAACCGCTGTAGAAGTTCGGATGGAGTCCGGTTCTTGTAGGAGTCCGGAAGAAGGCCGCTTACTGTAGAAGCTCAGATGGAGACCGGTTGTCGTAGAAGTCCGGATGGAGACCGCTTAGCGTAGAAGCTCGGATAGAGTCTGCTTGCAATAGGAGTTCAAAGTAGAAATCCGGCTGCTGGAGCCCATCCATTGTAGAAGTTCGGACGGAGTCCGGTTCTCGCAGGAGCTCGGAGTATAGTCGATCATGACGGGAGGAAGTCTGGAAGAGATTCGGAGAGTAGTCGATCACTGTAGAAAATCGACCGATAGTGAAGCCTAGAGAGCATTTGAAGCAGTCCGATAGATGAATGAAGGAGCTCATTATTGGAGAAGTCCGGATGGCACGCTAGGAGTTCGTCCGTTGGAGGAATCTGGAGGACACTGTGGAAGGTCGACCACTGGAGGAGTCCGGATGGTATTGTGGAAGCTCGGACGGTCGGGGGAGTTCAGAAAGATGTCGCACAAGGTCGGAAGCCGGAAGAGCCTTGGGAGGGTTGGCCTCTTACGAACTTCGGCTGGGGTTATTTTATACCCAACACCAGTCCCCCTACTTTCGAGTTCGGATTTCGAATGAAAGAAGTACAGAAAAATTTTTACAGCCGAAGTTGCCTTCCTCGATTTTCGTACTCGGTTGTTTCCAGATATTTTGGCGTTTGGCTTACTGGTGCTGGAGTCTTTTCAAATCGAGGCGACTTAAAAAGATTTTTTCGAAATTTTTTCTGGAGCATTGCTCTAGGCACGATGCAATAATGATTTTATCAGTCATCAGCCGCCTGCCATGATGAGTGGGACACACGGTGGTTGTAGATCGGCCAAAGAAGTCTGCAATCATTATTGCACCGAACCCCATTGCCTATTTAAACCCGCCCCCCTCCTTCAGGGGTTTTACTTTGCCTGAGAATTCTGTTGGTGTCCTTCTTCTTCCCCAAGAGCTTCATCTTCCTCCAGCATGTCCCTCTCGATTTTAAGCGCTCTTCGGATCGACCCCCATCACCCTTTGCTGCCTTCCTGCATCTTTCGGACCAGCCTAGGTTAGTTCTGGAACCCCTCTCTTTCTTGTTCTTCTTTCATTTTTTTTCCTTCACATTACGCCCGTTCGGTTTCTCTGCGAGCGCCTTGTTTCTTATTTTTTTTCAAATTTTTTGAGATTTTTTAGAGTTTTCGCTTGATTCATAATGTCCTCCAACACTTTCTCTTCTAGCAGTTCTAGGAGTTCGTCCATTCCAGTCCCACAAAATCATAGTTCTGTAGATGAACCTCATCCGATCTTTATACCAGACACCATTCCCAACTCTCTGACTTCGGACGAACTCCTGCTGATTAGGATTCAGTACGGGGTTCCTCCGGAGTACGAGCTTGAGCTTCCCGGGCCGACTGACCGGGCTAGTGCCCCTCCCTCCGGCTGCTTCTGCTTATACCAAGAAGCTTTCTGTGCCGGGCTTCGACTTTCGCTTCCACCTTTTGTTGTTGCTTTTTTTTATTTTTTAAACATTTCTCTAGTTTTGGTAGCACCAAACTCCTTTAGGTTTCTGATAGGATTTCTTTCCTTCTATCATTTAGCTGAAGTCCGACCAACCCTTTCTTTGTTTAGAAATTTCTATACCTTCAAGCGTCACCCTTCGGCCAAAGACTGATGGTACTTCTCATCCCAGTTCGGTAGAAAGGGATTGCTGAAAGGTGCCCCATCTTCTATCCATAACTGGAAGAAGAGATACTTCTATGTCCGATGCCCGACCTTGGAGCTGGGGTTGCCCCCTTGGGGCTCCCTGAGGGACTCCGTCCGTCGGGCTTTTAGCCTGGGAAGGAACGACCTTGAAGCCTCCAATAAACTCGAGGCTTATCCAGCTCTTCTCCTCTCCGACCTTCTGAAGGAGCAACTTTTATTTAACGTCGGCCTAAGCCCTCTCAACTCTGCCGGTATATATATATATATATATATATATATATATATATATATATATATATATATATATATATATAGATTGGTCATTCGCTGCTTCCTCTTTCATCTTGTACTTTTTCTAAGCGGTGCCGATCTTCTTTCATTGCAGATATGGACGCAGACGCAGCTCGAATGCTAGCCAAGGGTCTTAAGACCCACAAGAGGAAAGGTGCCACAACTTCTGGGTCGGCAAAAAAGGCAAAGGTAGGGGAGACGAGCTCGATCGTGCCTGCCCAGATGGTCATTACCGTCGATGCCCCCTCCGATGTCGAGCTCGCAGTCCCCCAAGCCTCTTCAAGAAGCCCCTTGGTCGAGGTTTTCACTCCAGAGGCTCATCCCGAGGAGGCACCGGGGGTCGAAAGGAGGAGAAGAAAGAAGACGTTGGCCCGCAAGACACACAGCAGCAGGGCTGCCATCAAGGGGGCCGACGGCTCCGAAGAGGATCCGGGGGAGAATCCCTTCAACAATAGGGATTTAATAAAAAGATTGGTTGACGGGTGCGTCCTGCCTGAGGTCGTCCATAGGATCGTCCACGTCGATCCTGAACAGAGGGTTTGGGACTCTCTGGGGTCCTTTCTCGAGGTAGGCCGATCTATCCCTTTTTTTTTCGCTTCTTTACTTAGCTTATTCCTTAGCTTTTATATTGACTCATTGGCCGCTCTTGCAGATTGAATACCAGCTCATTGCCAACATCGAGGCGAAGAATAATGCTAAGAAGGAAGCAGCCCAGGCGAAGGAAGGTCACTTGGCCGAGGCCGCCCACCTCAAGGAGAAGATCGCCGAGGTCGCGAGTCTCCAAGAGATGCTGTAGAAGGAGGGACAAACCACAGCAGACCTGAGGGCCGCCTTGGAGGAGGAAAGAAAGAAGGCTGAGGCCGAGGTCTCCGAGCTGAGGGAGCAGATCCCGACCCTAGTCTCGGAAGTAAGGGTCCGAGCAGTGGAGGAGTTCAAGGCCTCCTCCGAGATGAGGGATCTGAAGGTCCAGTTCGGTCAGGCAGCCTTCATCAAAGGCTTCGAGTTCTGCCAGGAGAAGGTGGTCGGGAGGTTTTCCAAACTCGACCTTGGCTTCCTGGATGAAGCGTCCGATGATGAAGCCGGACCTTCCGAAGTCGCTGCCGGTCTCCTTCCAGTCGGGACCTCTTCGACTGCCACGGCTGCCGCGACCAACCTTCTGAGGGCACTGAGCTCCTCCACTTCTGCCTCAGAGGTCCAAAACCTCTAATTTTGTATTTTTTTTCTTTGTTGTGACTTTTTCTCATTCTCTTATACTTAAGAACTATTTAATCAATCAAATCGGATTCTTTTTTACAGAGAGCTCCTTTTTCTTACTCTACATCCTTTTTCTTCTCTTTTATTTTCTTACACTGATTTGTGTTGTGATGCTCTTGTTTCCCAACAACAGTGCCCTGCCGAAGCTCTTCTCCTACCGCAGGGGATCCCTTTGAAGTCCATGATCCGGGATCTGAGAAGAAAAGTTCGTCACCTAACAAAGAAATCAAAGAAGTTGGATGACAAACTTCACCGACTGAGGAAGAGCCATTCGAAAGCCACCACGGAGGTTACTCGCCTTCGGGACCTCCACAAAAAGGGCTTCATGGACTACACCTAGAAGAAGGCCGACTTCGTGAAGGAGCTTGAGAAACTCCAGAAGCGCACCAGCGACCAATCTTGGACTCAGGCTTCCAAGATCAGCTCCCTCGAGGTCGAGTTGGCGACCGCACGGGAGAAGATCGACCAATTGGAGGGGAGCTCGTCCTGGCTCACAACTCAGATCGACCACAATCGGGACTGATCGAAGAAATTCTTCGACCTCCAGAAGCAGTTGCAGGACGTCGAGGTGAACTACAACACCTACCGAGTCGGTTGGTGCGGGCAAGTAGACGACTACCGAAGGAGGCTCAAGACGGCGACCGACGAGATTGCCCGCCTTCAGAGACAGTTGTCCGAGAGAGCCCAGGCCATTTCGGTTCAAGGCTCCGACGAGCTCTGCTCCTTGAGGGGGACCACGGAAGAACTATCCATGGCCCTTGGGCAGGAGAAGGCTGAACTGCAGTGGCTGAAAATCCAGCTGGCCTACGAGCAGCAGGCGGTCAAGGATGTCAAGGCAGAGTCCGAAGTTCTGAGGAAGAGGCTTCGGGAGTCAGAGGGCGAAAGCCGACGGTTCCACCAAATGTATCGGGAGATACTTTTAAGAAAGAAGAAACTGGAAGAAGAAGTTGAGAACTTAAAGCAATCCCTGACAATGGCTGAAACTGAGAGTCCGAAGTCTGAAGAAGTCAAGCTTCCTTAGAGCTTTTTTACCTTTTATTCCATGTATTCTTTTCTTTTCTGGTTGTTTCTTTTTTTTGGCCTTCAAAGGCTTTTGTAATGCATTCTTTACTAATAAAATAAAATAAAATTTTCTTATCATCTTGTAAAATATTGCTCTGAGTTGTCATTTACCGAACCTCTCTTATCTTTTGTCTTGTTCGATGTCGACATTATTTGAAGGTTCTTGATCATCACTGTGTTGACTTGCCTTTTTTGTTCATGACCAAAGATCTTTTCGAAGCCATTCGAGTTTAACACTTTCTCTCGATGTTCGAGCTTGGGGCTCAAATTTTTTGTTACTTTGAGAAAGTCTATTTTCTCCTGCTAATGTTGGGTTCCCCCTTAGAGACTGAAGATTTTTGACAAGAGTTTTCTTCCTCGTTGAGATGAGGTCCCTTGAGTCTTAGATGTAGTTCATTTTTTTCTTATCTCTGGTGTAGCTCATCGCTTTTTCTTTTTCTCTCCCCCTTTCTTTATGTTTGGGCGAAAATTTTTTCTCTGCTCCTAACAGGATTGTAGGGGTGTAGAGGAGCCATTGAGAGACTTTTTCCTTCATCCGGTCTCAAACAATCAGATCTTCATTTGTGTCAGGACGAGGTTCTCCTCCTGTTCTCGACACAATCAATTTCAGCTCATGTTAGGATGAGATTTTTTTTCTTTTTCTAACAGGACAGTGGGGGCACATAAGGATCGTTGCAAAGGCCTCTCCCTCCATCTGATCTCTGAATAATCAGGCCTTCAATATTGCTCATGTTAGGATGAGGTTCTCCTCCTGTTCCTAACATGACTGTGGGGGTGCATAAGGGCCGTTGCAAGGGCCTCTCCCCCCATCTGGTCTCTAAATAATCAGGCCTTCGATTTTGCTCATGTTAGGACGAGGTTCTCCTCCTGTTCTTAACATGACTGTGGGGGCACATAAGGGCCGTTGCAAGGGCCTCTCCCCCCATCCGATCTCTAAATAATCGGGCCTTCGACTTTGCTCATGTTAGGACGAGGTTCTCCTCCTATTCCTAACATGGTTGTGGGAGCGCATAAGGACCGTTGTAAGGGCCTCTCCCCCCATCCGATCTTTAAATAACCAGACCTTCGACTTTGCTCATGGTAGGATGAGGTTCTCCTCCTGTTCCTAACATGACTGTGGGGGCGCATAAGGACCGTTGCAAGGGCCTCTCCCCCCATCCGGTCTCTGAATAACCAGACCTTCGACATTGCTCATGGTAGGACGAGGATCTCCTCCTGTTCCTAACATAGCTGCGGGGGTACATAAGGGCCGTTGCAAGGGCCTCTCCTCCCATTCGGTCTCTAAATAACTGGGCCTTCGACTTTGCTCATGGTAGGATGAGGTTCTCCTCCTGTTCCTAACATGACTGTGGGGACGCATAAGGGCCGTTGCAAGGGCCTCTCCCCTCATCCGATCTCTAAATAATCGGGCCTTCGACTTTGCTCATGTTAGAACGAGGTTTTCCTCCTGTTCCTAACATGGTTGTGGGGGCGCATAAGGGCCGTTGCAAGGACCTCTCCCCCCATCCGATCTCTAAATAACCGGACCTTCGACTTTGCTCATAGTAGGACAAGGTTCTCCTCCTGTTCCTAACATGGCTGTGGGGGCGCATAAGGGCCGTTGCAAGGGCCTCTCCTCCCATCCAATCTCTAAATAATCGGGCCTTCGACTTTGCTCATGGTAGAATGAGGTTCTCCTCCTGTTCCTAACATGATTGTGGGGATACATAAGGGCCGTTGCAAGGGCCTCTCCCCCCATCCTATCTCTAAATAACTGGGCCTTCGACTTTGGTCATGGTAGGATGAGGTTCTCCTCCTATTTCTAACATGACTGTGGGGGTGCATAAGGACTGTTGCAAGGGCCTCTCCCCCCATCCGATCTCTAAATAACTAGGCCTTCGACTTTGCTTATGTTAGGACGAGGTTCTCCTTCTATTTTTAACATGGCTGTGGGGACGCATAAGGGCCGTTGCAAGGGCCTCTCCCTCCATCCAGTCTCTAAATAATCGGACCTTCAATTTTGCTCATGGTAGGACGAGGTTCTCCTCCTGTTCCTAATATGGCTGTGGGGGCCCATAAAGACCGTTGCAAGGGCCTCTCCCCCCATCCGATCTCTAAATAACTGAGCCTTCGACTCTGCTCATGATAGGATGAGGTTCTCTTTCTGTTCCTAACATGACTGTGGGGGTGCATAAGGATCGTTGCAAGGACCTCTCCCCCCATCCGATCTCTAAATAACCGGGCCTTCGACTTTGCTCATGTTAGGATGAGGTTCTCCTCCTGTTCCTAACATGGCTGTGGGGGCGCATAAGGGCCGTTGCAAGGGCCTCTCCCCCCATCCGGTCTCTAAATAATCGGGCCTTCGTTTGTGTCAGGACAAGGTTCTCCTCTTGTTCCTGACACGCTTAATTTCGATTGTCTGAAGGAGCTACTCCCTGTCGTTATAAGCTCATGCCAAAAGAAAAGATATGCGAATATGAAACTTTTATTTAAGGCAAAGTTATTGGTAATACATTCGTAAATTTTTTGAATTCCATGGTCGCGGGAGGTCTACTCCTCTGAGTTCTTTTAGATAGTATGTTCCAGACTGGACTACCTCCCTAACTTCATATGGGCCTTCCCAGTTAGGGGCAAGTTTTCCTTGGTTCTGAGGTTGCGAAACAGCGGCTCGCCGAAGCACTAAGTCCCTCGCTCTGAAAGCTTTACTCTTGACCTGAGAGTTGTAGTAGCGGGCTACTTTCTGCTTGTAGGCTGCCATCCGAACTTGAGCTGTCTCTCGTTTTTCCTCTAATAAGTCGAGATTGGCCTTGAGATCCTATGAGTTGCGCTGCTCGTCGAATGCCATGACTCGCACCGATGGAAGCTTGAGTTCGATCGGGATCACGGCTTCTGTTCCGAAGGCTAAGGCAAAGGGGGTCCTCTCTGTGGATAGTCTTTAGGTAATTCGGTATGCCCATAACACATGATAAAGCTCATCTGCCCAAGTTCTCTTTGCTTTTTCGAGTCTCGCCTTGATTTCTTGCAACAGAGTCCTGTTAGTCACCTCGACTTCACCGTTTGCCTATGGATGGGCTACTGACGTGAAGTTATGGGAGATGTTTAAGTCCTCACAAAATTCAGCAAACTTTACTCCAGCAAATTGTCGCCCATTATTAGTAATGAGAGTTATGGATAAGCCAAACCTACAAACAATTGACTTCCAGACGAAGTCCTGCACTTTAGCTTCTGTGATTTTCACCAAAGGTTCGGCTTCGACCTACTTGGTGAAGTAGTCAATTGCCACCAGAAGAAACTTCTGCTGCCCGGATGCCATGGGAAAAGGTCCGAGGATATCCATCCCCCATTATACAAACAGCCATGGGGCACTCAAGGGTGTAAGTTCAAAGGCGGGCTATCTTTGGATATTTGCATATCTCTGATACCGATCATACTTTCTAACATATTCGATGGAGTCGTGATACATTGTAGGCCAGTAATAACCTTGTCGGAGCAGTTTATGGGATAAAGATCTGGCCCCCAGGTGACTTTCGCAGACTCCTTCATGTACCTCCCATAAGGCAAAGTCGGCTTCAGAAGGCCAGAGACATTTCAGGAGGGGCAAAGAGTACGATCTCTTGTACAGCTTGCCTTCATAAAAGATATATCGGGAGGTCTGGTTCCTAAGCTTCCGAGCTTTTTTTGCATCATGAGGAAGAACCCCGTCTTTGAGGTATGCAACCAGCGGGTCAATCCAGCTAGGTTCATTGCTGATCTCCATTACAAGCTGCAGTTCTTCCGTACTTGGGCACTTCAGAACTTCGAAGAAGACTTTCTTGGGTAGTTCAGCCGGAGCCAGTGTAGCCAACTTAGAGAGAAGGTCGGTCCTGGTATTTTCTGCTCTTGGAATCTGCTTGATGTCAAAGCTGCCAAAGGCAAGGATGATCTCTTTTATCTTTTCGAGATACTTGGCCATACTGTCCTCCCGAGCTTCATAGTTTTCACTGACTTGTCCCACCACCAATTGGGAGTCACTATAGACTTGGAGCCGATCTACTTCTAACTCTTTGACGATCCTCAGTCCTGCAATCAGAGCTTTATATTCTGCTCCATTATTTGTTGCAGGGAATTTGAAGTGTAGCGCGTACTCCGCGATAATTTCTTTCGGATTGATCAAGATCAGGCCCGCACCTGCGCCTGACATGTTGGAGGAACCGTCCACGTAGAGGGCCCAAAACCATCAGGGAGATATGTTCTTTCTTCAGCGGAGTTTGGCTGGAGCCCTGGGTTGTCAGTTTCACCTCGCTCAAGTTCGGCTTTTTCTGAGACAGTGCATTCCACTATGAAGTCTGCTAATATCTGGGTTTTTATCACCGATCGAGGTCAAAGTTGATGTCGAATTTTGTGAGCTCGACTGCCCATTTCGCTATCCTTCCGGAAGCATCCGCTCGATGCAAAACTGCCTTAATCAGCTGGTCGGTGAGCAGTGTTATGGTGTGCCCTTGAAAGTAAGGTCGGAGCCTTCGAGCTGCAATCAACAAGGCATAAGTTAGTTTTTCTAACTTAGTATACCTGATTTCGGCATCTCTCAATACTCGACTTATGTAGTAGATTGGTCGTTGAATTTTTGCTTCTTCCTTAACTAGAACTGCTGCGAGAGCCACAGGAGAGACCGCCAGGTACCGGAATAACTCCTCTCCGGGTTCAGGCTTTGCCAATAATGGAGGTGAACCGAGGTAGTTCTTCAATTCTTTGAATGCTTGTTGACATTCAGTGGTCCAATAGAAGTTCTTCGACTGCTTGAGAGTCTGAAAGAAAGATAGGCACCATTTGGCCGACCTTGAGATGAAGCGATTCAGAGCTGCTACTCTCCCAGTAAGGCGTTGAACTTTCTTTATTGACTTTAGGGTGATCATTTTCTGGATGGCACGAATTTTTTTTGGATTTGCTTCGATCCCACGCTCCGATACCATAAAGCCCAAGAATTTCTCTGAGGTTACTCCAAAAGCGCACTTGGCTGGGTTCAGCTTTATCTTATATTTTCGGAGGGCACTGAAGGTCTCCTCAAGATCGGTGACATGGTTCATTGAGGATTTACTTTTTACAAGCATGTCGTCCACGTAGACCTCCATGTTGCGATCGATCTGCTCTTTGAAGATCTTGTTTACCAGTCGTTGATAGGTCATCCCTGCATTTTTAAGGCCAAAAGGCATGACCCTGTAACAATAAAGACCATGGTTAGTAATAAAAGTAGTTTTTTCTTCGTCCTTTAGTGCCATCCTGATTTTATTGTAGCCAAAAAATGCATCCATGAAAGTAAGAAGCTCATGGCCCGAGGTTGCATCCATTAATTGATCAATTCTGGGCAGAGGGCAACTATCCTTCGGACAGGCTTTGTTCAGCTTTTTGAAGTCTATACACATCCTCCACTTATCGTTCGCCTTCTTGACGAAAACCATATTGGAGATCCAGTTTGGATAGTTGACTTCTCTGATGAACTCGACTTTCAGGAGTTTATCAACTTCCTCTGCTACTGCTTTCTGCCTTTCTGGTGCATGACCTCGGATTTTTTTCTTCATCGATCGATGTTTGGAATCAACAGCTAGACAGTGTTCCATGACTTTCGCATCAATCCCCGGCATGTCCGTCAGAACCCAAGCGAAAACATCCGCATTCTTTTGTAGGAAATTGATGAGCTGTGTCCGTACCTCTTCTCCCAGGTTGGAGCCGATCTTCACCACATGCTCCTCATTCCCATCGTTCAAAGGAATTGAGACAAGATTTTCAATCGACTCACCCTGTTCTTCAGCAAGGTCATCGCGGGTGTCTAATCCATCAACCGGACAGGGGTCAGACTGACCATTTCTTTGTAGGGCTATGTTATAGCAGTGTCTTGCTAGGACTTGATCTCCTTTGACCTCCCTGACCCCTTGGCTAGTAGAAAATTTTAATTTCAAATGGTAGGTCGATACCACAGCTTGGAGGGCGTTGAGGTCAGGTCGGCCAAGTATTGCGTTGTAGGCAGACGGCGCCCTCACTACCAGAAAATTCACTTGCGCCCTAGATTGTTTCGGGTACCGACCTGCAACTATGGTCAAAGTTATTACTCCTTCCACTGACACAGCATCGCCAGTGAACCCTACCAATAGAGAGCTTATCGGCCCTAATCGACCATCCAGAATGGATATTTTTGAGAATGCATCGTAAAATAAAATATCGGCAGAGCTTCCACTATCGACAAGAATGCGGCGTACATCATAGTCAGCAATATTTAAAGAAACTACAACCGCATCATTATGGGAGAATTGAATCTCCTTGGCATCTTCTTCAGTAAAGATTATAGATTCTTCAGTCCTCTGCCGCTTGGGCGGTCCGATCGATCCACTGGCTGCTCTCCGTCGGGGTCCTCTAGAGATGGTGTTGATGATTCCGATTGGAGGCCGATCTTCAGGCTGTTCTTTCCTCCTTGACGGCTCTGGCTGTGGTAGGACCCTCGATCGATCTTTCCTACCCTCAGGCTGGCATCGGATAGATCTGTCGAGCCGACCTCATCTGATGAGCTCCTCGATCTCGTCTCGGAGCTGAATACACTCCTCCGTGTCATGGTCGTGGTCACGATGATAGAGGCAGAACTTGTTAGGGTTGCACTTCCCGGGGTGTGTGCACATCCTTTCCGACCTTGGCAGCTGCCCCCTGACCTCCATCAGCACTTGGGCTTTTGGAGTATTGAGAGGGGCGTAGCTATGAAATCTTCCTAAGGGAGAGGTCCACCAAACTCTACAGTCTGGGCTCCTCTGCCTACGAGCTCGGGGAGGAGTTCGGACACGCTTGTGTCCGGAGAGAGTTCAAGAATGTGGCCGAGCTTCACCCGACTTTTTTTTAGCTACGGGCTTGCTGGAGTCACCCGCTTGCCGTTCCTTCGCGGCCTCCTCGTCCTTCAGTTTGAAGGCTTCCTCTACTCGGGCATATCCTTCGATCCGAGCCAGCAAATCAGCGAAGTCCCTGGGATGCTTCTTTTTTAGGAAAAATAGAAGATCGTTCTTTTAAAGATCGCTCTTCAGGACGGCCATTGCAACTGATTGGTCCAAGTTTCGGACCTCCAATGCGGCGGTATTAAAATGGTTGACATAAGTTCGGATGGATTCTTCCTACTTTTGCTTGATGTTGATGAGGGACTCCAAACCTCTCCGAGGACGTCGGCTGCTGACGAAATGAGCTGCAAACTGATGGCTCATTTGATCAAAGGAGAAGATAGTACCCGACTTCAGTGTTGAGTATCAATTTTTTGCTGCTCCCTTCAAGGTAGATGGGAAAGCTCGGTACAGGATGGCATTTGGCATGCCATGGAGCAGCATCATTATCCAGAAGGCCTCCAGATGGTCAACCAGATCCGAAGTCCCATCGTAGCTCTCAAATTGGGAGAGCTTGAAGTTCGACGGGATCGGTTCCTACATAATCATTTGAGAGAAAGGAGGGTCAGTACAGATATCCTCACTGTAAGCAGAGGGAGCATGGCGGAGCTCTTCAATCCGTCGGTTCATCTCCTGAAACCTATGATCCAGGAGATCCTCTCGACTGTGAGTCTCGAGGGTCTTCTGGCAGAACGGAGGTAGGGACCCTCTGGGGGTGGAATCGTGATCAGACAGAGGGCTCTCCGCCCTTTGCTTCCCCTTTTCGAGGAAGACAGGGCGACTGGCCCAAGTGGGCCATCCGATCGTCGGATTCTGAAACTCTGACGATGCTCTTTCTAGCCGCACAGATGCCTGCGGCTGCTGCTGTTGCATGGCCTGTACTGCTTCGGTGAGGCCCCTGACCTGCTGAACCAACAGGTTGAACTGCTCCATATCGACTGCTGTTGCCGAAGGAGGAGCCTGAAAAACTGGAGACGAGGCCAGAGCTTGCGGATCTCGCTAAAATTTGGCCACGGAGGCCGTAGATCGCCTGGTGAATGCTTTTCGGGGAGGCATCAGGTGGGGATCTAGTAGGAGAAGAGGAAGAAAATGCTGAAGAAGATGATCGGAGATAGTCTCATTGAGTACTCCTTTAAGAACAAGGGTCCTGCGAAGACACAAAGATCCTTCCTCTAGCGTCAATTCTGTTGGTACAGAATTCTGTCAATATCGAAAAAGCTGGAGTCATGGGGATCGTGGCCACCGTCGGGATCTGCAAAGGAAGTCTAAATCGAAGTTGGGGGTGCTCCGACAAGACCCTCCGATGCTCAAGTCAGTATTCTGCTTCAACAGAAATGGAGCACTCGAATGAAATTTTAGCAGAGTTTCGAGATAGGGTTTAGAGCCTAGAAGAGAACGTATCTGGGGGGTCTCTTTTATAGATGGGAGAGTGCAACCGATTGACAGCGACGTCCGCAATTGCCTGGTAGTGGGTCGTTCAGGGCCACGTGGAGTTTGTTACGGAGAGTGGAGTGGTGTCCGTTGTCGCGACTTTCCAGAGAGTGGTGGGGCCATGTGGAGTCTGTTATAGAGAGTGGGGTAGTGTTCGTTGTTGTGACTTACCAAGGAGTTTGGATCAGACGGCTGAAGCTCAATTGAGATGTCTGGTGGAGCGGAATAGCTCTCTGTCTCAGCAATCTAAGAGAAGCTCAGATGTTTTCGAGGTTGCTGACAGGTTAACTGCTGTTGGGTGCCTTAGGCGTCGATGCTACAGACGGAAGTCATCCACTGGAGGAGTCTGGAAGATAGTGTGGAAGGTCGGTTGGCACCGTTGAAGGTTGATGGCTGGAGAGGTACGGAAGGCACCGGAGACAGTCGGTCACTATAGAAGTCCGACTGTTGGAGTCCGTCCGTTGTAGAAGTTCATCTGGAATCCAATCGCTGTAGAAGTTCAGACGGAGTCCGATTCTTGTAGGAGTCTGGAGGAAGGCCGCTTACTGTAGAAGCTCAGATGGAGACTGGTTGTCGTAGAAGTTCGGATGGAGACCGCTTAGCGTAGAAGCTCGGATAGAGTCTGCTTGCAATAGAAGTTTGGAGTAGAAATCTGACTGCTAGAGTCCATCCGTTGTAGAAGTTCGGACGGAGTCCGATTCTCGCAGGAGCTCGGAGTATAGTCGATCGTGATGGGAGGAAGTCTGGAAGAGATTCGGAGAGTAGTCGATCACAGTAGAAAATCGATCGATAGTGAAGTCCAGAGAGCATTTGGAGTAGTCCGATAGATGATTGGAGGAGCTCATTATTGGAGAAGTCCGGATGGCATGATAGGAGTTCGTCCGTTGGAGGAATCTGGAGGACACTGTGGAAGGTCGATCGCTGGAGGAGTCCGGATAGTATTGTAGAAGCTCGGACGGTCGGAGGAGTTCAGAAAGACGCCGCACAAGGTCGGAAGCCGGAAGAGCCCTGGGAGGGTCGGCCTCTTACGAACTTCGGCTGGGGTTATTTTATACCCAACAATACCCAATTCCAATCCCATGGAATGCATGGGTCTGCAGCTAGTTCTATTTTATAATTAGAATCATGATGGAGTTAGGAAGTAGATTAATGAACAAATCTTGATATTACTTTATACTACAACTAAAATAAAACATAATGGATAAATTATGTTTTTGACTTCTGAATTAAATCGAATTTTTTTAAAAGATTCATAAATCACAAAAAGTTAAAATTTAATCTCTAAACTATCTGAATCATTTTAATGTTATCTTCAGACGCATTTCTAACGACTTTCTCTCATCAGAAGTCTAATGTGATAACTATCGATGCTTACATGGTGTAAGATTTGCTTAGATGCCAAAACTGGTGCTAATGTGACATATGACATTAGCATCCATGGTGATGTGACATAGATGAAATGGCATATAGATGATGACATAGCATAATGGATGATAATTTTTATTTTATTGATGTGGTATGGGTGATGATGTGGTATTTACTGTAAATTTTTTTTGAAAGCTTCCAATCACTGAGTGATATGTCAGCATCATAAATGACATAGCATATATAACGTGGCAAATAGATGATGATGTGGCATAATGGATGAAAATTTTTATTTGCTACTGTAGCATTTGACGATGACCTGGCATTTGCTATGGAATTTTTCAAAAGTGTCCAATCGCTAAGTGACATGTCAACACCATAGATGACATCATATAGATAATGTGGCATATGGGTGATGATATGGTATAACGGATAAAAAATTTTTGTTTTACTAGCGTGGCATCTGGGCGATGACGGACTATCTGCTATAAACTTTTTTCTAAAAGTATCCAATCACTGAGTTACACACTAACACATATATGCCACGTCATCATCGATACACCATAAATTATATTTTCATCTTCCAAGTTTCAAAAATATTTTTATATAGTCCTTATCTTTTAAATTTTTTAATTAGGTTATTTGACTTTTGAGTGTGATTTAATTAAATCTTTCTAGCATGATAGCAGAGAAGGTGATAATTCAGATGTGAGATGAGTCATTGGATATATTTAAAAAGTTAAAAATGGCAGCAGTTTTTAAAACAAGGAGGTTGGGTCTAGACCCAAAGATGGTCCCAAAATAAGTTCGAGGATATGAAGACCATCATTGTGAATATAGTGGTGCGGAAAAGTATACATACTTAGCATTCTCATTTTCATTGTTGCTGAGCTCACCATTGTTGCCGAGTTTCTCCTTAAAAAAATAGATCGGTAATTGTGGACTATACAACTAAAGATCTCAGGCATTTACTTTGACTGTAATAGAGTAGGTAAGCAAAGAGAATAAATGAATCAAAAGTAGAAATTATTTTCTTTCTCTTTTGTTTGTCCTTTTTTACTTTTCATTCTTCTTAGTTTTATATCAAAATCTTTATGTTTGCCTTGTATATATTATATCTATTATATGTAGGAACCAGATCTAGGGTTTCAGGGTTAGATCTTGAAACTTTTTCAAGATCATACAGTGGAAGACTAAAATAAATCAAAATTTATTTTCTAAGATCAGAAAATCCCTAGATCTAAGATCCTATTACATGATTATTACATAGCATTAAATCAAAAATTAAAATATATATGAATATAGTATGAACTACATGTTGATCATATCAACATGTTTCTATACTAGCTACATCTAATGTATGTATTAAATAATAGATCAGATCTATTACCTTGCAAGTTAGACGCTCTAACCTCGCTGATCTGGGCTTAAGGATGATGTTGCAAGCCGCACACGCGTCCGGCCTCTAGGAGTCGTCCACACGAGCCCACGAATCTCGATCAGAAGTCCTGCTTCAGGAAATCAGCACAGTATGCTAGTACTGCGCTGATCCTTCTTTGATGGTTGATCAGGTGCCTCCTTCTTCTTGATTTGGACTCTTCCAAAGATAGAAAGTAGAAGGAGGAGTTTCAGATCTGAGATGCTCTCAGAAAACTCAAGATGGAAGGAGGAAAGATATGAAAATAAAAACCCTAGAAGAAGACCCTCTTCTTCTTCACGTTTTTCTCTCTAAATGCCCTAACTTGCATCTTTTATATCTCCACGACCCAAAGGTATTTCTCTCTTATTTTTGGATGGCAGAAAGGTCTCTCATATCTCTATCTCTCCTTAAAATTTCACAAAGAAACTCATCTTATATAGAGAGATATGATAGAGTCCTTGTCTAGGTCAAACACCTAGTCAAGGCTTATCCAAACATGGCAAGTTAAGGGACGCCCAACTCTTGAGCACCTCCTCCATATTTTCATGAATGGATCACCAGCAAAGGGTTTACAATGTAAACCCTAAAGGCCACAAAAATTTCAAAAAAAATTTGGATAAATTCGGTGCAAAATTGAAAGAGTTTTGGATTTCTAAAACTCTATCTCATAGAATTCGAAATCCAAACTTATTCCTTTTAGATTTGATCCAAACCACCTTCCATGTAAGAAAGAAGAGAGGAGACCTTTTGTGAACGTGGGAGAGATCTGGAAGAGGGCTTTTGTCGCACAAAATAAGTGGAGATTGGCGTTGAATAAGAGAGAGGGCGTGGAGAAGGATTATGTGGCGCAAGGTGGAATCCTAGTCTTACTAGGATTCTGTCTTATGACTTGTTTTAATTTGGTTTCCCAAACCAAATTAAATCAAAATTAGATCAACCCAATTAAAATAGGTCTTAACCCAATTAAGAACCTAATTTAATCAGATTAAATTAGATTTAAATCTGATTTAATTTTCTAATCAAATTAGAAATTAGATTGACCCAAGTCCTAGTTGAACTAGGACTAGTTTTTTCCTTGCACTTGGCTTATCCAATAAATCAATTGGACTTGATCCAATCAAGCCCAAATCAAATCTAATTAAATCATATTTAATTAGACTTAATCTCAGCCCATTGGCTTAATCAAATTAAGTCAATTAGCAATCGAATTGCTAATCGAACCTCCTGCAATACTTGCACTGGGTTAAATATCAATCGTATTGATCATCTAACCCTAGAACGATTCTTAATCGTTGATCAACCATCCGATCGGATCATGAACTCTAATGTGTGTGACCTCATAGGTCCGAACCTAAGCCGGTAGCATAGGAACAAATTCCTATACCAATCGAAGTGACCATCTAGCAATGATACCCGACGATCGGATAGGTCGAATGTGTAGAACAACATCCTTAGAACCCATGCGGATATAGTTTTCATATAATTCATCCCCTTGACCAAAATGATCATAGGACACCCCAGAGCTCAACTGTCAACTCTGATCAGGTTGTCCACATTGTATTTCAAAATATCAAATCCATCTGATGGATTATCCTGGCCAAGATTTTGCTAAATTGAAATACAGCGACTCATTCTTCTCCAACTCTTGGAGTGGTCAAACCCATCTCGATCACACTCTGACTTCGCAAGTACTTGACTGTGCCCAGAAGCCTTCTGTCCCTGAATTAGAAATTCAGTTAGTCCAGTACCAAAGCACAGTGAGTTGCTTGCAAGTCACTGAGGCGATCTCAGGTCTAAGGGATACTTATACCTATATCCCATCAGAGATATTCTCGACAGTAGAATACTCTGGAGTTGGTCACGTTCAATGATGATGTACCCTTACATCTTACCTGTATGCCATACCAGTGTCTCCACACTCCTTGGTTAAGAGGACAACCAACCCATATGGCCTACAGCGACCTATGCTCGATAGAAGCTGTCGTCCTTATTAACAGCCTATCATTTGGTCGTAAACAATTTTAAGGACTAATCGATAAATCCTCTCTTTATCGAACCTAAATAGTCCTAAGGACTTCATCATAACAACGGAGTTCATTAGAAGATGAAAGCTTATGATGAAGATGCCAAATATATTTTATTTATTAACAAATCAATTACAATACTTGGTTGCTCAATCGTCAACAGCTTGACGATTGGCTTTTTGGGACATATTTTCCAACAACTCCCACTTATCCTAAAGCCACCCGGCACAGTATCTAATACCCATCTTCGACTTGTGGTTGTCAAACTCCTTTATTGCCAGGGCTCTAGTGAAGGGGTCGGCTAGGTTCTCCTTTCCGTCGATCTTCTGAAGGTCGACGTCACCTCGATCCACGATCTCTCGGATCAGGTGGAAGTGGCGCAAGATGTGCTTCGTCCGCTAATGTGCTTTGGGTTCCTTCACCTGAGCTATGGCACCAGTGCTGTCGCAGTAGAGCAGGACTGGACCATCGAGGGAGGATGCTACTCCGAGCTCATTGATGAATTTCCTCAGCCACACAGCTTCCTTCGCGGCATCCGATGCTGCGATGTACTCCGCTTCACAAACAGAGTCCGCCACAGTATGCTGCTTGGAACTCTTCCAGCAGATGGCTCCACCATTCAGAGTAAAGATATAACCCGACACACTCCTGCTGTCATCATGGTCAGATTGAAAGCTGGAGTCTGTGAACCCCACAAGTTTTAGATCTGACTCGCCATAAACTAACCATTGGTCCTTAGTATTTCTCAAATACTTAAGGATGGCTTTAACCACTTTTCAGTGATTTTCTCCAGGATCAGATTGGTATCTACTCACTACTCCTAGTGAGTATGCCACATCTGATCTTGTACATGTCATGGCGTATATGATAGATCCCACGACTGAAGCATATGAGACTCTACTCATACGCTCTCTCTCTTCAGGAGTTGTCGGATAATCCTTCTTAGAGAGAGAAATTCCATGGCCTATCGGTAGATAGCCCTTCTTGGAATTCTCCATGCTGAACCTCTTCAGCACAGTGTCTATGTACATGGACTGGGATAACCCAAGCATCCTTTTAGATCTATCCCTATAGATCTTCATCCCTAGGATGTAGGATGCTTTACCCAAGTCCTTCATGGAGAACTGTGATGACAACTAAACTTTTATTCCCTGTAGTGCGGGGATGTCATTCCCGATTAAGAGAATGTCATCCACGTACAAGACAAGGAATACCACAACTGGACCATTTGTCCATTTATAGATGCAGGGCTCTTCTCCATTCTCAATGAAGCCATACGTTTTGATCACCTTATCAAAACGCATATTCCAACTCCGAGAAGCTTGCTTCAATCCATAAATGGATCTCTGAAGCTTGCACACCTTGGACTCATCTGTGGATGTAAACCCCTCAGGTTGTATCATATACACCTCTTCAGTCAGCTCTCCATTCAGGAAAGCTGTCTTTACATCCATCTGCCAGATCTCATAATTCAGATGGGCAGCTATTGCAAGCATTATCCGAATGGATTTGAGCATTGCCACAGAGGAAAATGTCTCGTCATAGTCAATACCATAACGTTGACGATATCCCTTGGCGACCAGACGGGCTTTATAGGTCTCCACCTTTCTGTCTGCGCCCCTCTTCCTTTTGAAGACCCATTTACATCCAATGGGTTTAACCCCTTCAGGTGGGTCAACTAATGTCCATACATCATTGACCTTCATGGACTCCATTTCGGATTTCATGGCTTCAAGCCATTTCTCGGAATCAAGTCTCTGCATTGCATCCATATAGATGATCGGATCCTCATTATTCTCATCAAGTTCGATGGGATCACCGTCCCGGACCAAGAAATCATAGTATCTATCCGGCTGACGCGGTACTCTACCGGATCGCCTTAATGGTGCAGGTATATTGGGCTCCGGATGTGATCTAATCATATCCGACTCAGGTTTAGCTATTGGTGTCGGTCCTTCTACCTGTTGAACTTCATCAAGTTCAACCTTAGAGGCAACGGTTCCTTCACCAAGGAACTCCTTTTCTAAAAAGATTGCCTTAAGGCTGACGAACACCTTTTGTTCATCAGCATGGTAGAAAAAATATCCTTTTGTCTCTTTGGGGTACCCTATGAATGAGCATTTGTCAGACCTAGGTCCAAGTTTATCTGTGACTAATCGTTTGACATAGGCCGGGCACCCCCAGACCCTAAGGTGTGAAAGTGTTGGCTTACATCCCGTCCATATCTCATATGGAGTCTTAATTACAGACTTACTTGGAATCCTATTTAACAGATAACAGGTCGATTCGAGTGCATATCCCCAGAAGGATATCGGCAAACTAGCAAAACCCATCATGGATCGGACGATGTCTAACAGAGTCCGATTCCTCCTTTCAGACACACCATTATGCTGTGGTGTTCTTGGAGGACTCCATTGGGAGAGAATCCCATTCTCTCCTAGATATGTGAGAAATTCACTAGAAAGGTATTCTCCTCCTCGATCAGATCGAAGAGTTTTAATACTCTTCCCAGTTTATTTTTCTACTTCACTTCGGAATCGTTTGAACATTTCAAATGAATCCGACTTATGTTTCATCAGATAGACATATCCATATCTGGATAGGTCATCCGTGAAAGTTATGAAGTAGAAATATCCACCTCTAGCACTTGTGCTCATGGGCCCGCATACATCAGTATGTATTAGGCCCAAGAGCTCAGTAGCTCTCTCACCTTTTTCAGTAAAAGGTGACTTGATCATTTTACCAAGAAGACAGGACTCACAGGTTAGAAGTGATTCACAATCACTGACTTCGAGGATTCCCTCTTGAGTCAACCTGTTTATTCTGTTCTTGTTTATATGACCTAGCTTACAGTGCCATAAGTAGATATCTGACACACTATCTAATCTAGGGTGCTTGCCAGTTGAATAGACTCTTATCAGGCTTGATCTTTTTGGTCTGGCTCTGCACTGATGTCCCAACCTGAACTTGCACCTTCTTCACTTTCTTCTTCTTATTCTTCTTCCTTTTCTTAAAAGGTCAAGAACTAGAAGACGAACCTCCCACTAAGTTCACCGACTCCTTGTAAAGTTGGTGATCCTTCTCAAAGTTCTGAAGCAACCCCAGTAACCCGTGGTAGTTCTCTTCAGGCTTTGTCATTCTATAATGAGTGAGGAATGGGAGATAAGACTTGGGCAGCGAGTTCAGTATTGCATCTTTCCCAAGCTGCTCATGCAAGGAAAAGCCGAGCTTGCTCAATCGTTCCATCAGCTCGATCATGTACAATACATGATCAGTGATAGAGGCACCATCCCGTATTTTGGCGTTGAAGATGGCACAACTAGTCTTGTGCCTCTCCACGTCATCGAGTGTGCCAAAGGCATCCTCCAACACTTGAAGCATGTCCTTTGGCTGAGCCATCTCGAATCTGTGACTGAACTTGTCGCTCATGATAGCGAGCATGATACAGCGCACCGTGGTTCGATCACTGAGCCACTTCTGGTAAGTGTCTCTGATTGTTCCACGTGCATTGACAGCTGGCTCCTCAGGTGCAGGATCTATTATCACATATAGGATCCGTTCATGCTCCAGGACTATCTTCAACTTTCGATACCAGCTACCGAAGTTGGGTCCCACCAACTTATCATTGTCCAACAATGATCGGAGCGATAGGGAAGTGGCCATATTTGCACAAAGGAGAACCATAACCTAATTAGTAATTGATTCATTAAACCTAAAGATTTGGACTTTAATCAAAAGGTTCTCCCACTATTTTATTCGAATTAGTAGCCTCTACCTCCAACTCGAAGAATTACCCTAATTTCTTAGTGGGTACTAGAATCCACTTAGACTGCACACAAGCCCAACTTTGGTTGGTCAACCCATGTACATCTAAGGGTAGGTTCATAACCAATTATTTCTCTAAACAATTTCTAGTAATTTTAATTTTGCCCCAGAAACCTAATCAGTAGGCTTTGGCCTCCACTGTAAGGATCCGGTTAGGTCCAACCATTAACATGATCATACTTGGTGTATCTAACCAACGAATGATTAAGCCCAACTTTGGTTGGCTCACCTAACCACCATTAGAGAGACACTTCCAAGTCGTCATATGATGAGTGATAATTCCATTAGTCAACAAGCACCAGGCCTTTAGGTCTGCAATGATTATTGAGTTAATGGACTCATTATCAAACACCTTAATGGGAGGCTATGACTCAGTTATCTCCATAACTTTATCATTTTAAGGACCTAATAATTTTAGAGGATTTAAATAATATAGAGGATGAGGTCAGATGAACCAGCTTATCATGATCCTCCCACTGGCTTCACCAAGTCAGCTTAAGGAAGACCAGGGCTGGTCTAGGAGCACCTAAATCAGTCACACTGATTTACCTAGCTGACATGGGTCAGCTCGAATAGTCAAGTGATCCGATCAAAACATAATTTCACCAAGAGGTCAGGTAAGTTCGATCAGTGGGAGGGTCTGCCAAAGCTTGCCTTAGACACCATCAGAAATGGCCAGGTAAGCGGGCTCCCAATTAAAAACCACCGATCTGGTTTACCTTAGACACCAACTGGTTTAATTAGTTTCGATTAGATCAACCTAACAGTTCGTGCTAGACCGCTTAGCCAAGAATCAAGTCCATTTGGTTCTCGTTAAAGACATGGACTTGAGCAACTACAACTATTGTAATTGATCTAGAGAATCCTTGACCTAATCTAAGACAATAATTGATTAGATTTAGTCAATTCTCTAATTAAGTCCATCTTCAATCTAACCATAGGTCTAACCCAATTAATGGACCTAATTCCCACTAACCCATTAACCCAATGTGTTATGGTTTGTGTCTTAGGTTCTTCAATTCACAATCCTAGAACCTAATCAAACAACTTCTTAATTCTTAATTAAATTTTGGGCTGAGGGTTGGGTTTGGCTTTTCAAAAAAATAATTTTCATATTTGTAAAATAATTTTACAATATGATTCTACCAATCATATTGCATATTTGATTCATAATCAAGATGCAAGTGAAATAAACATGAAACTACTTTAGATTTAATCTAAACAGGTTCATGTAATTGAAACAATTTCAACTTTAAACAATTTCTTTGCACAAAAATTTTTAACAAAGAGATTTTATTTCAGATTTAAATATCTTTTAAATCTAATAAATCATAAATTTAATCTAGATTATATCTAATAAATTTATGATTAAAGATAGATCTATACAAACTAGGACAACCTTTGCACTGTAAGGGGTAAACCTTACAGCAGGACAACCTTGCAGTTTGTGATTGAACTAAAATTTTAATTTCAGATTTAATAATCAGATTATAAATTAGATCTAATCTAAAAAATAATCTAAGCATATATAAATAATCAAGTAATAAAGAATCTGGGCTCTGATACCAATTGTAGGAACCAGATCTAGGGTTTCAGGGTTAGATCTTGAAACTTTTTCAAGATCATACAGCGGAAGACTAAAATAAATCAAAATTTATTTTCTAAGATCAGAAAATCTCTAGATCTAAGATCCTATTATATGATTATTACATAGCATTAAATCAAAAATTAAAATATATATGAATATAGTATGAACTACATGTTGATCATATCAACATGTTTCTATACTAGCTACATCTAATGTATGTATTAAATAATAGATCAGATCTATTACCTTGCAAGTTAGATGCTCTAATCTCGCTGATCCGGGCTTAAGGATGATGTTGCAAGCCGCACATGCGTCCGGCCTCTAGGAGTCGTCCACACGAGCCCACGAATCTCGATCAGAAGTCCTGCTTCAGGAAATCAGCACAGTATGCTAGTACTGCGCTGATCCTTCTTTGATGGTTGATCAGGTGCATCCTTCTTCTTGATTTGGACTCTTCCAAAGATGGAAAGTAGAAGGAGGAGTTTCAAATCTGAGATGCTCTCAGAAAACTCAAGATGGAAGGAGGAAAGATATGAAAATAAAAACCCTAGAAGAAGACCCTCTTCTTCTTCACGTTTTTCTCTCTAAATGCCCTAACTTGCATCTTTTATATCTCCACGACCCAAAGGTATTTCTCTCTGATTTTTGGATGGTAGAAAGGTCTCTCATATCTCTATCTCTCCCTAAAATTTTACGAAGAAACTCATCTTATATAGAGAGATATGATAGAGTCCTTGTCTAGGTCAAACACCTAGTCAAGGCTTATCCAAACATGGCAAGTTAAGGGACGTCCAACTCTTGAGCACCTCCTCCATATTTTCGTGCATGGATCACCAGCAAAGGGTTTACAATGTAAACCCTAAAGGCCATGAAAATTCCAAAAAAAATTTGGATAAATTCGGTGCAAAATTGAAAGAGTTTTGGATTTCTAAAACTCTATCTCATAGAATTCGAAATCCAAACTTATTCCTTTTAGATTTGATCCAAACCACCTTCCATGTAAGAAAGAAGAGAGGAGACCTTTTGTGAACGTGGGAGAGATCTGGGAGAGGGCTTTTGTCGCACAAAATAAGTGGAGATTGGCGTTGAATAAGAGAGAGGGCGTGGAGAAGGATTATGTGGCGCAAGGTGGAATCCTAGTCTTACTAGGATTCTGTCTTATGACTTGTTTTAATTTGGTTTCCCAAACCAAATCAAATCAAAATTAGATCAACCCAATTAAAATAGGTCTTAACCCAATTAAGAACCTAATTTAATCAGATTAAATTAGATTTAAATCTGATTTAATTTTTTAATCAAATTAGAAATTAGATTGACCCAAGTCCTAGTTGAACTAGGACTAGTTTTTTTCTTGCACTTGGCTTATCCAATAAACCAATTGGACTTGATCCAATCAAGCCCAAACTAAATCTAATTAAATCATATTTAATTAGACTTAATCTCAGCCCATTGGCTTAATCAAATTAAGCCAATTAGCAATCGAATTGCTAATCGATCCTCCTACAACACTTGCACTGGGTTAAATATCAATCGTATTGATCATCTAACCCTAGAACGATTTTTAATCGTTGATCAACCATCCGATCGGATCATGAACTCTAATGTGTGTGACCTCATAGGTCCGAACCTAAACCGGTAGCATAGGAATAAATTCTTATACCAATCAAAATGACCATCTAGCAATGATACCCGACGACCGGATAGGTCGAATGTGTAGAACAACATCCTTAGAACCCATACGGATATAGTTTTCATATAATTCATCCCCTTGATCAAAATGATCATAGGACACCCCAGAGCTCAACTGTCAACTCTGATCAGGTTGTCCACATTGTATTTCAAAATATCAAATCCATCTGATGGATTATCCTGGCCAAGGTTTTGCTAAATTGAAATACAGCGACTCATTCTTCTCCAACTCTTGGAGTGGTCAATCCCATCTCGATCACACTCTGACTTCGCAAGTACTTGATTGTGCCCAGAAGTCTTCCGTCCCTGAATTAGAAATTCAGTTAGTCCAGTACCAAAGCACAGTGAGTTGCTTGCAAGTCACTGAGGCGATCTCAGGTCTAAGGGACACTTATACCTATATCCCATCAGAGATATTCTCGACAATAGAATACTCTGGAGTTGGTCACGTTCAATGATGATGTACCCTTACATCTCACCTGTATGCCATACCAGTGTCTCCACACTCCTTGGTTAAGAGGACAACCAACCCATATGGCCTACAGCGACCTATGCTCGATAGAAGCTGTCGTCCTTATTAACAGCCTATCATTTGGTCGTGAACAGTTTTAAGGACTAATCGATAAATCCTCTCTTTATCGAACCTAAATAGTCCTAAGGACTTCATCATAACAACGGAGTTCATTAGAAGATGAAAGCTTATGATGAAGATGCCAAATATATTTTATTTATTAACAAATCAATTACAATACTTGGTTGCTCAACCGTCAACAGCTTGATTATTGGCTTTTTGGGACACATTTTCCAACATTATATACATATGATAGAGTGTTATATACAAGTCATGATGATATAGATTTTTTCCTTGTATATATTTATATTTGTTCTGATGAAAGGTAGGAGGAAAAAGAAGATGGGTTAAGAGTATGTTGAAGATGGAGTAGGATCAACAATATAATAATATATTATCAATATACCTTTTTCTTATTTTTAGTATATGTATTACCTCTTTGTATTAGAATTAACTATCGAAATCATATTAGTTTAAATTAAATTACACTTAAAAATCAAGGGACCTAATTAAAGATTTTTTTTGAACTATAAAATAATGCATGAGAACCTAATTAGGGAATCTATTCTACTATAGTCAGAGCAAATGCCTAAGATCCTTAGTTGTATAGTCCATAATTATCGACTGATTCTTTTTCAAAGAGAAACTTGGTGGTAGTAGTGAGCTTGGCAATGGCGAAACTAAAAATGCTGAGCTTGCATACTTTTCCACTATCGCCGCTATGTTCACAATAGCAGTCTTCATATCCTTGAGTCTGGACCTAGCCTCCTTATTTTGAATATTGCTACTATTTTTGGCTTTTTAAATACAACTAATAACTCATTCTACATCAGAATCATCATCTTCTCTATCACAATGTCGGAAAGGTTAAATTAAAATACACTTGAAAATCAAAGAATATGAATAGAGATTTTCAAAGTATAAGGACCATATAAAAAAATTTATAAAACTTAGAGGATGAAAAAATATAATATATACTATATAGGTGATGATGTGGCATATGAACGATAATGTGTCTTATGGGTGCTAGATGTATTGCTAGATGATTGGACACTTTCAGAAAAAATTTTATAGCAAATACTATGTTAGTAAATAATTTTTCATCCATTATGCCACATCATTATCTATATGCTCTGTCATCTATAGTACTGACGTGTTATTCGGTGATTGGACATTTTTTAAAAAAAATTCGCAACAAATGTCATGTCATTGCCCAAATGCTACATCATTACACATGCCACATCAGCAAAATAAAAATTTTCTTCTATTATGCCATATCATTATCTACATGCTATATCATCTATTTTACTAACATGTTAATCGATGATTGGATATTTTTGAAAAAAAATTTATAGTAGATATTACATCACCACCTATGCCATGTCACTAAAATAAAAATTTTCATCTGTTATAACACATCATCACCTATATGATAAGTCATATATACTACATTACCTGACGTCATGTATTATGCTATATCAGTGCCAATTTCAGTCATCCGAGCAAATATTACATCACGTAAGCATTGATGTTTGCCACATCAAACTTTCAATGAAAAGAAGCCACCAAAAATGCCTTTGAGGGTAACATTAAAATTGTTCAATTAGTTTAGAGAGTGAATTTTATATTTTTAAAGTTTTAAAATTTTTTAAAAAAATCTAATTTAATTCGTAGATCAGAAATATAATTTACCCAAACAGAATTTAAGAAACACAAAAATGATGCTGAATGAAAATGTTTTTTATGAACGCTATATTCGAATAATAATTTTTTAATGGGCCTTGGATGCGTGGAGAAAAAAAGACACGGAGTAAAATGCTAAAAGGTCCCACGCTCCCTACTGGAGATGTAGCCGGCGCGGTAAAAGGGGAAACGAAAAACTCCGCAGTATTCTCAGCCGAAACGACGACAGAGAAGAACCGTAGCAATAGACGCTGCCCATTGGGGTCGGCCCACTAGATTCTTTTGTCCCCTCAGAGCTTCTCGTCTCCACGACTTGAATCGGATTCGCATATCCAATGCTCGGATTTCCGTCGCATTGTCTGCTCTTCCTTGTGGAAGCGTTAATGGCCGCCAAAATCCATTCCAATTTCTTGAGCTCTACCTGCTCCAGAGACCATAGGTTCGAGCTTTTGCTCGTTTGGTCTCGTTCCGAGGCCAGTGCCGAGTAAAGAGATTGTTCCGGATGAGACAATTCGATTTTTGGGGGTTCCGGTTCGAATGGGGAATCTTCTTGGCGTTGCCGCGATGTTCAGTGGCCGTTTGTGATTATGTGCCAGAGAGTTACTGCGGCGGAGGGAGTCGCGGAAGCTTGTTTTTTTTGGGACCGATAGAGTGGTGTCTAGGAGGTTATGGCCCAACCTTTTGCAGGTTCTCAGTGTTCTCAATAACCAAGGCCTGGTTTTGTCTGTACTTGGGTCTTTCTGCTTTCTTCTTCATGGTATGCTTTCGATTTTTTTTCGTTTTTTTCGTTCAGGACGCAAAGAATTTAATTGGTCAAACTTTCTTGATTAGTTTTGCTGCTAAACATTATTAGTTAGTGTGCAAGTGTGTGGAGGCTGCACTGTTGCGTCTTTCTGTGTTCTCTAAGGAAGTGAAAATCTATTACGACTCTGTGGCCGTGAAGCTTATGCTTTGGATTTTTTTTTTCCTTGAGGAAGAAAAGGATTAAATTGATCAAACTTGCGTTCTTCTTCTTGATTACTTTTGCTGCTAAATGTTAGCCGTGCATCTGCATATATATATATATATATATATATAAGTATAATATAATTATATTATCTAAAATTTGTTTGTTCTAGTGAATTAGAGATAGAAAGTAAAAATGATAATGTCGCCTGTTCGTCGGGAACGAGTACCTACAAAATGAAATCCGCACTGATCGAAGTTATCTTCAATGGGACCCTCCGATACCTAAGTTAGAGAGGAAGACTGGGCAACAGTAGTATGAGAATGGAGATAGAGCTCAGCGTATAAAAATTAGCTTACCGAAACTTGTTGCCTTATCCCATTTTTATAAAGTAGATCGTCGTAATTGTCGGATATGGTCCCACATTTAGCGACGTAGAATCATAGGACGGTAATCTTGTAGTGGGTTATTAATCCCCATGAATTATGCCGCGGTATCAGTGGAGTAACCATCCGTGATAGTTATGATATATTTGAATGAGTCGGCCGACTATGCGTCGAGAGTCGGTTGTCGGTTAGTAACTCTGAAATACTGATAGTTAAAGTAGTTTATTATCTGTAGAGTCCGAACATCGGCCGTCTACCGATCTTGATTCGGTGAGGGGTGTTCGGTTGGTCGGTCAAGAGTAGCGTCGGCCTGCTCAGCCGACATATAGTCGGTAATTGCTTCCAGAATTATCTGTTCATTTGGTGGGTCAGAGTTGGACGTCGGTCGGTGTGCGCTGGAGATCGATCGGTTTATGGAGGTCGGTCGGTTTACTCCAACAGTTAACTCCCACTCCCGAATCCAATGGTGAATCATCACGTGCGTCGTCACGTGATTAATCGTCTTGGACGAAAGGAGTTGTTGCCTGTCATGTCGAATCCCGGCTCTAACACCACTTTCTCTAAAATACGATCGATCATCCACTTTGTCATCCTCGAACTGTCGCATTAGCAAAGAGATCTGGTGTCAGGCGTCGTTTGCAGAAGTTGAGCCGGTGCTAGCTGTTATATTGGGAAGGCGAACCGGAGTCGCGGGATTTAATTCTGGCATGTAGATTTTCGCCACGTGTCGGGGTGCCGTTGGGTCGGAGACGTTCATGTGGATAGGGATGACATGGTTCAATTTGGGGCAGATGCGTCAAACCATCGACCGGTGATGGGTCCAAATGCTGCCACGTGTCGTCATCCAGCGTGTTCTCGATCTGACCGCTTTCATCTGGGCCGTCGGGCATTCCTATATAAAGGGGCCACTGTCAGTCAGGTACTCATCCCTCATTTCGTCCTTTCTAATGGGAGAGCTTTGTCAGAGAGCCGCTCTCGAGTAAAAAATGTTCCTTGTCATTTTTAAGAGCCCCCCAAATGGTTTTGATGGGTGAGGTTTTTGCAGGGGGTGGTTGGTTGGAGATTCCGACAGACGGCTCCCTATCAGACCTGGAGGTTTTTCTGTTATGTGGTCAGATTGTAAGTTAGTTTTGGAAGTGGAATTGTGCTTCGAGCCGATGTCAGTTTTTCACCCTTGGTGCCGATGGTGGGGTCAACGACCCGTTATCGTGTATTCCGCATCCCCGTCTCAGCTGCATGATCAAAGTCATTTTCATCGGCAAACGAAAATTTGAAGCTCGCCTCTAGCTCTAGTTGCCGGTCGGGCTTCAGTAAGGAAGGTACGGTCGTTGATCATATTTTTCATGTAGAAGTGGATCAGACTGTTGGCGTGGTTGATCGAGCAGAATGATCGGCCAACCATCTTCGCAGTCTGATCCGATTCGTACCATTTTCGAGCTGGAAGATAAAGTTTGTTGGAGAAGCTGATTCAAAGTGGGTCCATCGATTCTTCAGTGGAACGAAAGGCAGCGATGAAGATTAGTCGGTGTTTCTATATTATCTCTTTTTTTTTGTAGCCTAATACTTGTAGTCGGACTTTGGCCCGATTTTGTACTTTCTTTTCTGATAATGAATGAAAATATTTTCTTTCAAGATAGAATTTTTGTTTGCTAAAATATCTGTGATGTCCGTCCGTGGAGTAATCTCCTAATGTAGATCGTAGATCCAACCATTCCGCAGATTGTAAGGTCTGCTAGTCATGTAGTTTCTAATGTATTTAGTTAGGATAACGATAGTAAGTCGTATATCCATTATCCAGACTTTGATCGGATTTATACGTCGTATTATCTGATAAACGGTGGCAAGCCAAATATCTCTCGACTGACCGTGGTCATGTCGGTGTAATTTCAATCCGACTTTGGTCGTATTGGTATTTTGCCTTTTTTAGTTGATACCAAGTTGGAAAATTAGCCAGCCATTTGAACGGAAAGCTGACTATGGGGGCGGCGCGGCTTTTGTGGAGGAAATCTGCGTGGCTGGCGTTAGCCTCCCGTTGAAGTAGATAGGTCGATTCTACAGGAGAGTCGGGATGCAGTCGGTGGTCAGGCTGAAGGTTTCTAATTTTTTTGGAAAGTCAGACCCCAAACCGTGACATCGATGATCCGACCTCCACAACGAGGACCGATATTTCATTAGAAGTCGGGTTTATGATTCTGAAATAGAACTGTATTTTCAAGTACGTACAAGGATTACTGATAGTACAACTTTAGATTATTGGCATTCCATGTTCAAGAAATAGCCGAACCTTCCAAGGTTTCAAGCCGATAGGCACTCAGTCTGTTTGTCTCTGATATCCTATGGGTCCTTTCCAGTTCGAAAATAGCTTTCCTTGATCTAAAGGTTTTGAAATTTTTGCTTTTCTTAGAACTAAGTCTTCTGGTCGGAAAACTTTCAGCTTGACTTTGGTGATATAGTACCGAGCTATCTTCTGCCGGTACATGGCCATACGAAGTTGAGCTTTGTGTCGGAGTTCTGGTAGGAGATCTAAGTCGGCTCTCCGACACTCGGAGTTGTTCGGTTCATTGTATTGCTCAACTCTTGTTGATGGTAACTCAATCTCAAGTGAGATTATCGCCTCCGTCTCGTAAGCTAAGTTGAAAGGAGACTCTCCAGTCGGTATATGGGGAGTTGTCCGATACGCCCATAGGACTGGATATAACTCTTCGATCCAAAGACCTTTAGCCTCATTCAGTCGGATCTTTAACCCGTGCAAGATTGTTAGATTGGTCACCTTAACCTCTCCGTTTGATTGCGGGTGCCCGATTAATGTAAGCTTATGTATAATATGGAACTTTGTACAGAATTCTCTGAAGTCCTGGTTATCGAATTATCATCCATTGTCGGTGATGATGGTATGCGGTAGTCCGAATTTGTAGATGATGGATTTCTGGATGAAGTCTTCCATTTTACGTTTGGTGATTTGGGCTAGGGGTTCGACTTCTACGCACTTGGTGAAATAGTCAATTGCGACCACTATGAATTTTCTTTGGCCAGATGTCGGGGGAAAAGGACTGAGTATGTCGATTCCCCATTGAGCGAAAGGTCAAGGTGCAACAATGGACGTTAGTTGACTGGCGGGTTGATGCTGTATGTTGGCATGCTTCTAGCATAGTTTGCACCTTTGGACCAAGTCAGCCGTATCTTTTTTCATGGTGGGCCAATAGTAATCTTGTCGCAAAATCTTATAGGCTAGGGACTTGCCCCCTAGTGGCTTCCATAATTTTCTTCATGTACTTCCCTAAGTGCATAGTCGGTATCGATCAGTCCTAGGCACTTCAGTAAGGGAAGGGAGAATGACCTTTTGTAGAGACGACCATCCATCATCACATACTGGGAAGCTACCCATCAGGTTCATTTTGCTTCCGCAGGATCTTCAGGGAGGACTCCGTCGGACAGATACTGGATGATCGGATCCATCCAACTAGGTTCGATCGTTAGCTGCAATACTTTTTCATTTTTGTCGATGCTCGGTTGCTCAAGACACTCCATGAATGTTCGGCCCAGCGAACTGTAAGCAGTTGTTGCCAGTCTGAAAAGTATGTCAGCTCGAGCATTCTCGATCCTGGGTATGTGGAAGATCTTGAAGTACCTTAAATTCATCACGAGGTCTTTCACCTTTTGAAGGTATATTGCCATGATCGGATCCCGAGCTTCGAATTCGCCTTTGACTTATCCCATGATTAGTTGAGAGTCAGTGAAGATTTTCAGACTATCAATCTCAAGCTCTTTAGTCATTTTCAAATCGGCTAAGAAAGTTTCGTATTTGGCTTGGTTATTTGAAGCTTTGAAGTCAAACCGAAAGACATACTCGATGACTACCCCTTCTGAGTTGGTGAAAATGAGGCCAGCTCCACTGCCTTGAGCATTCGATGCCCCGTCGATATGCAGCATCCAGGTCGACCTTAGGTTGGGCTCGGGGGTTGTAGCCTCCTTCATAGTTGCATCTTCCGACTTGTCGGCTATTGTGCATTCGACGATGAAGTCAGCTAGAACTTGTGCCTTTATGGACGACCGTGGTCGGTATTGTATGTCGAATTCGCCTTGCTTCACCGTTCACTTCTCCATTCATCCCAATGTATCAAGATGGTGTAGGATCGCTTTTAATGATTGATCGGTAAGGACCACAATGGAGTGTGCTTGGAAGTAAGGGCGAAGTCGTTGCACTGATATGATTAGGACGTAGATCATTTTCTCTGCTCTTGAATATCGGACTTCGACATTGTGAAGTACTTTGCTGGTGTAGTAGACAGATCGGTGAATTCAATTTTCATCTTTTCGAACGAGTACCGAGCTAACTGCCTCTGTTAATGTCGCCAAGTAGAGATATAGTATTTCTCTAACCTTTGGTTTTATGAGTAAAGGTGGAGAAGCCAGGTACTTCTTCAAGTCTTCGAAGGCCTGTCGGCATTCATCTGACCAGGAGAAGTCCTTCATTTGTCTCAAAGTCTTGAAGAATGGTAGACACCTCTCAGCCGACCTATAGATAAATCGGCTGAGTGTGACGATTCTGCCATTCAGTTGTTGTACCTCCTTCTTCGTGTTTGGATGCTTCATGTTGATGATAGCTTTTATTTTCTTGGGGTTGGCTTCGATTCCTCGTTGCGAAACAAAGAATCTAAGAAATTTCTTCGAGGTCACTCCAAACACACATTTGGTCGGATTTAACCTCATTTGGTGTTGTCGGAGCGTGTTAAAAGCTTCTTCCAAGTCTCGAATATGGTTCAAAGTCTAAGTGCTTTTCACCAGCATGTCGTCCACATACACTTTCATATTTCATCCGATCTATGCTTTGAAGATTTTGTTGACGAGTCGTTGATAGGTGGCTCTGGTATTTTTTAGACCGAAAGGTATTACTTTGTAGCAGTATAAGCCCTTGTCGGTCACGAAAGCCGTATGTTTCTCATCTTCTGGTGCCATGCGGATTTGATTATATCCAGCAAAGGCATCCATGAAGCTCAGTAGTCGATGACCCGATGCCGCATCTACCAGCTGGTCGATCTTTGACAGTAAAAAGCTATTTTTTGGACAGGCTCGATTCAAGTCAGTGTAGTTGATGCAGATCCTCCATTTTTCGTTGGCCTTTTTCACCATGACTACGTTGGTGAGCCAGTCTGAATATGTGGCTTCTCTGATGAAGCCCGCTGTGAGTAGTTTGTCAACTTCCTCATCGATGGCTTTCTATCTTTTTGGGGCAAAGGACCACTTTTTCTGTCTCACTGGCTTGACGTTTGGACTGATATTGAGTCGATGAGTCATTATTTTCAGAGAAATGCCAAGCATGTCCATGGCCGACCAAGCAAAGATGTGGCGTTGGCTTTGAGCAATTTGATTAGTTGTTGTCGCTCTGAGTCGGACAATTGTGACTCGATTCGGATCGTTTGCTCGAGATTTTCTGTTATCAGGATGGAAGTCAATTGTTCGGCTGGCTCAGCCCTTTTCTGGTTCTTCCTTTGGTCTAATTTGTCAGCCGACAAGGAGTCCTTAGGTTTATTATTCTGGGTAGAGATCGTGAAACGGCGTTGGATGAGTTGTTGATCTCCGCGCATTTCTCCGACGTCATTTTTAGTCGGGAATCGGACCAATAGGTGGTATGTTGAGACTATCGCTCTCAGGACATTTAGTCTAGATCTTTCGAGTATAATATTGTAGGCCAAGGATACTCAGACGACCGTAAAGGTTATGAAGATGGTGTTCTATTGTGGTTCAATCCCAACAGTTTAGGAGAGTGTAATTTCTCCTTCCACTGTGACTGCATCTCTGATGAAGCCGACTAACGGTGTCGAGATTTTTCTGAGTCGGTCAATCGGCAATTTCATTCGGGAGAAGATCGAGTAAAACAGAACGTCAGTTGAGCTTCCATTATCAATAAGTATCTTTTTTACATCATAATTCGCTATTGTTGCTGAAACAACAACAGTGTCATCGTGGAGAGTTTGAATTCTCCGAGCATCTTTTTCGGAGAAAGTTATTACATCATGGAGTCTTGGTCGCTTCGTTGACTCCTCGTCGGAAGTTGCCCCTCGATCCAACTGTCTGGTGATCATGTTGATGACTACCATGGTCAGTTGGTTATTCATAGCTTCCTCAGTCGTTTGGGGTTGTCGATTGGGAGGGGGTTGAGTCGACAGCTTCCTCCTATATTTCTCGAGGTAGCCACGTCGTATCAGGGCTTCTATTTCATCCTTGAGCTGGATGCATTGTTCAGTGTCGTGACAATGATCTTGATGAAACCGACAATACTTCCTTCAGTCACGGTTCCTCGCTTTCATCGACGGAGGGTGTCGTAGATATTTCGTCCCTTCAATCTCCATGAGGATCTGTGCACGAGGAGCAGAGAGAGGGGTATAAAATTTATACCTATTATGTGTCGGCCTCGGACTCCATCGTCGAGGTGAGGCTTGCTTATTGGATGGGGGCCTACTTGTTTCGATCGGAACCCCACTCTTCTTCTGCTTTTTCTTCTGACCTTTATTTTTTGTCTGGCATCGATCAGAAGCTCCTTCGTCCACATGTATGTATTTGTACGCGCGTTCTAAGAGTTCAGCATACGTCCGAGGGAGGATTTTATCCAGTGAGTATGTGAATCGAGACTCCTTCAGACCTCTTTTTATGGCCGATATGGCCATGTCTTCGTTAAGGTCCCTGACTTCAAGCATGGCCACGTTGAATCGGGCCATGAAATCTCGGAGTGTTTCGGTCTCTCCTTGTTTGATCGAAAAAAAACTATTCGAGATTCGTGGTGGCCTCTGACTGGTACTGAAATGGGCCACGAAGAAATGTTCCAACTGCTCGAAGGAGTAGATACTTTCTGACCGAAGCCCAGAATACTAGGCCCGAACAGTTTTCCGAAGTGTAGCCGAGAAGCCGATGCACAGGAGGACGTTGGTTGCTCCATGAATTGTCATGAGAGCCTTTTAGCCCTTGAGATGATTGATTGGGTCGGTGGAACTATCATAGGGCTCCACATGTGGCATCTTAAATCGAGTCAGGATTGGTTCATTCAAAATAAGTCTAGAGAGAGGTTGGACGGTATGGAAATCGAAGTCGTTTGACGATTTCTGACTGTGTGTCTGGAGCTGGACGAGTCAGCGGTCGATTTTCTCGAACTTACGTTCGTAATCTTCAAGCCATCGGTGGTGAGAGATTCCGAGGGTTGATCCTCTCGATGAATAGAGGCAGACGATGTTCGCGGTCGCTTCCCCTTCCTTGCTCAATCTAACTGGGAAGGAGAGGGGCGCCATAAATGGTGGATGGCACGTCGAGAGTACCGTGAGTGCCGCTGCTCATCTCGTTGAGAGAGCCGAGATTGTCAATTTGATGGAGGAGGTGGAGATCATCGCAGATGACAGCGGCTATGCTTGAAAGGAACTGAATGCGCCACCGATTGCTCCACCGGTGGTTGTGGTGGCTGGGTTTACTGTTGTTGGAGGCTTTTGACTGCCCTCGCGAGGACGTTCATTTGTTGCACGATCGTAGCAATTTGAGCGTCTGTGGTAACCATGGGACGTGAAGAACTGGACTCTGCTACCAGAGGCAGAGAAGGGGCCTCTTCCCGATGGAAAGAGTATCTTGCCGAGTCGATTGCCGTTGATCATTGAGCTCTGATTCTCATCATTGCGAGTTTTCTTCTTGCCGCTGTCCCCCTCCCTGGCGCACCAATCTGTTGCTACCAATCTCCTCATTGCCTGTTCGCCGGGAACGAGTACCTGCAAAATGAAATCCACACTGACCGAAGTTATCTCCAATGGGGACCTTTCGATGCCTAAGTTAAAAGAGGAGACTGGACAATAGTAGTATGAGAATGAAGACAGAGCTCAGCGTATAAAAATTAGCTTACCAAAACTTATTGCCTTATCTTTTTTTATAAAGTAGATCGTCATAACTGTCGGATATAGTCCCGCATTTAGCGGCATAGAATCACAGGACAGTAATCTCGTAGTGGGTTATTAATCTCCATGAATTACGCCGTGGTATTAGTGGAGTAACCGTCCGTGATGGTTATGATATATTTGAATGAGTCGGCCGACTGTGCATCGGGAGTCGGTTGTCAGTTAGTAACTCTGGAATACTGACGATCGAAGTAGTTTATTGTCTGTAGAGTTCGAACATCGGCCGCCTACCAATCTTGATTCGATGAGGAGTGTTCGGTTGGTCGGTCGAAAGTAGCGTCGATCGGCTCAGTCGATATATAGTTGATAATTGCTTTCAGGATTGTCTGTTCGTTTGATGGGTCAGAGTCGGACGTCGATCGGTATGCATCGGAGATCGATTGATTTATAAAAGTTGATCAGCTTATTCTAAGAATAAATAATATGCAGTAAAAGGACTCAGACAGAGTTCTGTAACAAGAATGATCAACCAAAGGAAATGGACCCCCTGAATACAGAAAAACGCTCCTGTTCCGTGATAGAGAGTAGTGCTGGACTTGGATAGTACAACGTTGGCCACACTTGTTTTTTACTTTGTTGATGATTTGCTTTTGTGTAGATCATAGGTATAACGATTTTTCCTCTTTTGAACATTTTGTTTTTAACCTTTATTCTTTAGAATGTGCCATAATGTTAAGGGGAATTTGGATTCCTGACTCCTGTATATTGAAAATGTGATTTATGTGCATGGCAGAAGCAGCTAGAATGGCATTTTAGAAGGCCAATAACAACTGTAATATTTGGACTTCTGCTATGCGGTTAGTGTAACCTGGGCATGGGGATAAGTGTCAGGTTTCCAGGTGTCTAACTCAGAAGAAGGGGATACAGCTGTATATATATTTGATAAATTTTATATCATCCCTCAAATACATTTGAAAAGGATGTAGATACTTTTTTGGTGAATCTAGAGAGAAAGCAATGCAACCCACTCTTAGTCGCATAAAGAAATACCTTTGTCATGAATGATTTGGACCTCATCAAAAATGCTGGGTGAAAATTTTATTTTTTTGCATGCTTTTTATTTTTATTTTTTTAAATGGTCTTTTCGGGTCTTCATTGGATGGGCCTGTTATTAAACATTGATTTGTGATAGCTTAGGTGGAGAAGAGAAGATGGGTGAGGAAGGTGCTTATGAGAGGGCAGATGCGAAGAGGGTGGGGATGTGCAAGGGAAAAAAAAAAAGAGAGAGAGAAGGGGGCTTGGGATCAGGTTGGTTGCATCCAGTCCCAAGCTGGGCTGGACCCAGATATTTGGCTGGGAATAATTATTGTAGACATCAAACCTTCCAGATATATTTTCGATGACCTCATCAATGGATATATTTTCAATGACCTCATCAAACCCAAACCGTGATAGACAAAATTAGGTATCTCATTCCATCTTGATACATGGAGCTATGGTCTAGTGAAGAATATTGGGTCAGTATAAAGAGTATAATACAGATTGCAAACTAAAAGAGAACCTATAGGTTGTCTATACATGAAATATTAGACATATAATAAAGAATATATGGACATTATATATATACATATACATACATACATATACATATATACATACATAAACATATGTACATATGCGCACGCGCACATGTGCATGCACGCACAAACACACATATATATGGAAAATTTGTCACATTTACTCTAATACTGTGTTGCCTTGTGGTTATCGTCTTTTATTTGGCCCTAGCATAGATATTGATTCATTTATTTGTCTAGCAGTTACAAACGTGAACTTGCTGATTGCGTTTCATGTCCTTAATCATGAATAAGCATGGAATTCTAGTTTTTTTCTCTCCCTCTATGACATGCTTTTAATATGTTATTCTATGATATATATATGTGTGTGTGCGGGCCTTCCTCTGGGGCGAATAATAGAGGATGAATATGACCTGGTGTGAATTGGCTACTCACATCATGGCCCACTTAATTTCCTCTACAGTCTTAGGGTTTGGCAGTATTATCTTCATAGAACGAGATGCCCTGCTATCCCATCCCATCCCGTCTTGATAGCCATCCTGATGATGTATCCCTTTAGATATCCTACATCTCTCTCTCTTCTTTTTTTCTTTCTTTCTTTCTTTTTTCTTTCCTTCTTTTCTCTCTTTTTCTTCTACCTGCCTTTCTTTTCTTTCTTTTTGTCATCCCTTCTTTTTTTTTTCCTTCTTTTTTTCCTTTCTTCCTTCTTTCCTTTGTTTTTCTTGTCCCTCCCCTTTTTGTTTTCATTTATCTTCTTCTTCTTTCTTTCCATTTTTTTTTTTCATCTTTCTTTCTTTCTTCCTCTTTCTTCTTCTTTCCCTACATGGATGAGTTTACCGACCCTGTTTTGATCCTATTTTCTCATAGAAATAGGATGAGACGGTCGGGATGCCCCCGTCCCAGCGGGACATAAAATCTTGAATATACATACATACATACATATCGAAAATTTGTCACATTTACTCTAATATTGTGTTGCCTTGTGGTTATCATCTTTTATTTGGCCCTAGCATAGATATTGATTCATTTATTTGTCTAGCAGTTACAAACATGAATTGGCTGATCGCATTTCATGTCCTTAATCATGAACAAGCATGTAGTTCTAGTTTTTTTCTCTCCCTCTATGACATGCTTTTAATATGTTACTATATGACTTTTCCAATTATTCCATGGTAGCTGTCCTTTTTCTCATATTTCTTAAAGCCACTCTTGTTGTATCAAAGTTGTAGTTTGCATTTATTTGTAAATTAGATGGTCTAATGTTAGATATCACTCCCCCTAATATTTTGTTTATGTGCTTATATGAAACCTCTATCTCTTGAATATGGGTTAGATGAAGAAGATAGAAAGAAGGCTAAGACAATTCATTAATAATGCAAAATTACTTTTGATCTCCCATTATAAAATGGATAGAGTAGAAAAAATTTGGACAAAGAATGGCTTATATAGATGTAGAGTCATGATATGCTATGCTTTCAAAGTTTCAGTCATTGAATGGCTTTTGAGTCAAGCAGGGAATGCTATACCATCTTGAATTGCCTGGTCTGGGGTGTACCAAGCTGTATCAAGGGTTGACTAGAATGATTCCATCCCTCAATTTGAGAAACCAACAAGGAAAAAGGAGAGAGAGAAGGAAAGAGAGGAAGAGTGAGAAACAGAGGAACAGGGGGAGGGAGAGGAAGGGAGGAAGAGAGAGGCCAAGGGAAGGAGAGAGATGAGGCATTGGGCCTCCATCTCCTTCGACGCACAAGAACAGGGGTGGAGTCCTTATGCCGACTTCACGTAAAATCAAAACAAAAATTTGGAGCCCCTGTTCTCATGTGCTAGGAGAGATAGGGGCTTGAAAGCCCCCTCTCTCTCCTTCTCTCGGCCTTTCTCTCTCCCTCTCCCTCTTCCTCTCTCTCTCTCCCTCCCTCTCCCTCTCCCTCTCCCTCTCCCTCTCCCTCTTTCCTCTCTTTCTCTTCCTCCCCCTCCCTTCACCTCCCTCCATCCATTCCTTCCTTTCCCTCTCCCTCCTTTCCATTCTCTCTCTCCTTCTTTCTTTCCGAATCCCTCTCCCTCATTGGCTATGTTGTGTCAATATGGGCAAGGAATCAAATGACATGGTTGCATACCAGATCATACTATATGGTAATCAGTTTGGATTTTGATAATGATACAATAAATTTGGGAGTCAAGGATTCAATTCCTATGGGATGGGGCCATTGTGGTTGTTTCCATGGAATGAGATGCTTTGCATCTTGAAACTCGAGATTGTAGATGTTCCATCCATTCTGGTTCCTACACAATTTCGGTCCCATCTCAACACTTGAGATTAAGATTCACAATTTTAGTACTGGATCCCATATTGGTACCATCTTATTATAGTGTCGATGCTCTAGATGCAGAGGTCAGTTTGGCATAGTGAGTGTCGGTATCACCTCTGTACCGTATATCAGTTTGGTACCCTCCATATAGCATATCGGTTCGGTATTGGTATGGTTGGTATGCATCGAACCTGACTGGTATAGCAAATCTTGTTCAAGATATTGGGATGGCCTTCATCCCATCAGAACTTAAGTCCTTATTGTGAGTTTGGTCTAGCATCTCTCATTGAAGCATTTCATTTCATTATATATGTATTTTGTTTAAACTCTATTGATAAGCTAGAAAGTGATTGATTTGCTATTTTGTGCTTTCCTACTATTGGAATATAAGAACTATATATTTGAAAGTTAATATTCAGTGCACGTATATATATCCATTTGGAGCTCTAGACTTCTCTTGTAGCTTATTAAAGCTTCATGTATATATTTTCTATATCAAGTTCATGAACTAGCTGGCGAAAAGCCCAAGAATGATTTCTTCATAATTATTCATAGTGATTATAATTACCACTCTTATTGGTACAAAGTAATGATTTATTAACAATTTCATTATATTCATCTTCAAGTTCTAATCATTGGATCATTGATTATTTAAGTTCATAATTGTCCACTATTTCTTCTCATATAATTTTGTGATTTGTATTTAGTGTAGTCAATATTGGTGCTACAACACTTCTTATAGAGGAGGCACTACAATTTTTGCTAAAACTAGAGTTGGTGCTGCTATAAGGGTTATGATTGTATGTCCCAACCTACCCTAGATTATATTTCATTATTTCTCTTCCATGTTTTGGGATCAATACTATTGTTAGGCTTTTTCAAATTGCTGATCACTATCTTCACTAAGGTTGGCTATGCTGGTATTAGGCCTTGGGTTAGCTGGTGGCAAATTTGGTATGCCCCCATATCATTTCATGCCGAGTCCGAATGTACACAGTAGTGAGAACCGATCTTTTTGGATCTGATTCAATGTGAAGTCGGCAAGCCTTGCCGACTTCATCGGAACTTCTCAAAAAAAAGGAGAGGAGATTGATCGAAATAGGAGAACCTTGTACCCTACTCGATCTCATGCCGTGATGGAAGTTGAGTCTGCGAGACCGACCAAAGAAGAGTCGTGCATCAGTGGAGAACAGTTGAGGACTGTTGGGATAGATTATGCCGACGAACAACTGACCTTATCGTAGACTGATCGAGCTTATTTCTTTTCCACATCTTCTTAAACCCCCCTTCTGTTGATGGATCATCACCAAAGCCCCCCTTTCCCTTCTTCCTCATTGTCAGTAGCCGTCGGTTGTCGTAATCAAGCCTAATTATCCGAAACCTCCTCTTTTCCTCTTAAATTCTCTGTTTTTCCACTTTTTCGGAGATCTGGGCTATTCTGCTTGGAACCGGCATCATCGACCAAGCCACCATCGCCGCTTGCACCTGGCCGCGCCACCATTGCTCGATCACTTGGCCGTCGGACGCTACCAGCCCCACCCATCCTTCCCTCTATTTATTTTTAAGAAGCCGCTGGTTCGATTTGGGAAGGAGAAAGAAAGAGAAGAGAAGAAAAAGAAAAAAAAAAGACAAAAAAAGAAGAAAATAAAGAAGAAGAAAAAAAGAAGATAGATTTAAGATGTTAAGATTCATTATGCGATCCAACCCAAATTATGATCTAGATCGAGCATCTCCCTCCTTTCCAAGTTGGTTGAGTCAAATCAAAAAAAAAAAAAAGATCTTAACACTCTTCCCTTTGATTAATGAAATAGATCTAATCCAGAATTTTTGATTTAGATCAAGAGAAGCATGGATTTAAGGATCAGGCCACGTGTCGAAGATCATAACTTTTTAGATTCAATTATTTGTAAGTTACCTTTTATCTCTGATTATTTTTATGCATATTCATGTATTTAAAATTTAGATTTTATAAATAAAAATTTATTAAAATATTTAAAAATTAATTTGAAGGTATGTATTTATGCATGAAAATAATTTAAAAATATTGGATCAAGCATGATGTTGCCTCTGCATGATTCAAAATTTGAAAAGAGATGATTTTCTTGTTTTAATATTATATAATTTTTGGAAAGAAAATTATACATGTTTATCTTTGCATGAATTTTTGAATAAATATTATTTTGTTGCTCTTTTGGAAGATGTGAAAATTTAAGTTGATATTGTTATGAAATTAAGTATGATTGTTATGAGAAATTGGTTATGATGAAATTATAAGAAAAACTCTCTAGTTTGACTATAATTTGGATTTAGCCAATGGAATTGATCATTGACCACACGTTAAAAATATATTTCTTTCGGATCTAACCAGTTGGGATTGATCGCTGGCCGAGCTAGTTCTTTCGGATCTAGCTAATCGAGATTGATCGTTGGCACACGTTGATGCATCGCGAGTATATGTTTAAAACTAATCTTTTTACCTTGTCACAAGGCTATCATGGTCGTGTGAATCAGAGCTAGTTCTTAATCACTGACGTACATTAATACGTCAATTATTTGTTATTTCAAGGCTAGTCTCTTTCGGGCCTTGTTATGGAGCTGATCGTGGTCATAGTCACCAAAGACTGAGAGAGAATTTTTGGATTTTTACTGATATGCATAACATATTTCGAAAAAAAATTATGTTATTATATATTACTGTTAAATTATTATATTTTAAAAATTAATTATGCTTGATCCGTCAGAGATATTGGTAATTTACTGAGCTTGTAAAGCTCACTTTTTTTTTTATTTTTTTTAGATCCAGAAGATACTGTAGGGCTAGAGACCGATCAGTTACGAGCATAGGATTATGTATTGATAAAAAGATAGGTCTTGCATATTTTTTAGGACATTACCTTGAGGAGTATGTGGCCATCACGCTCGATTTGGGTGTTGGATTTGGGGCATGATAGAGTAGTATCAGAGCTAGGTTAAAGATCATAAGGATTTAGATTAGTGAGAGTGGGATAAAATTAGGATCTTGATTGATTATCTTAAAATAATTATGGATATTTAAAGTCAATTAGATTATTACACAGTGTTTGAGTTTTTCTTATAGATATAAATTATGATCCTTAGGATTGAAGCATAGAAGATTAACACAGATTAAATTTTGAAAAAGTCATCAAGGTTAAATAACCGATATAGGAGAAAATATATAGATTGGTTGTATTATGCTGTGTTAGCATTGAATTTGTTGGTGCAAAATTTCGCCGACATCGGAGAAGCTGGAGTCGAGGGGATCACGTCCGCCGTCGGGACCTGCAAAGGAAGTCTAAATCGGAGTTGGGGGTACTCCGGCAAGACCCTCCGACACTCAACTCAGTACTCTACCTCAACAGAAATGGAACACTCGAATGGAATTTTAGCAGAGTTTCGAGATAGAGTTTTTGAGCTTAGAGAAGAATGTATCTGGGATCCCTTTTTATAGACGGAGAGCATAACTGATTGACAGCGACGTTTGTAACTGCCTGGTAGTAGGCCGTTCGGGGCCACGCGAAGTTTGTTACAGAGAATAGTGGCATCAGGGGGCCGTTTAGGGCCACGTGGAGTTTGTTATGGAGAGTGGAGTGGTGTCCGTTATCGCGACTTGTCAGAGAGTGGTGGAGCCACGTGGAATCCATTACAGAGAGTGGAGTAGGGTAGTGGCCATTATCGGGACTTGCCAGAGAGTTCAGACCTGACGGTTGAAGCTCGGCTGGGATGTCTGATGGAGTGGAATGGCTCTCTGTCTCTGCAATCTAAGAGAGGCTCGGGTGTTTTCAAGGTTGCTGATGAGTCCACTGTTGTCGGATGCTTTGGGCACTGATGCTGCAGGCGGAAGTCATCTACTATAGAAGCTCAGACGGGGACTTTCTGTTGGTGAAGTTCGATAGGAGTCTGATTGCTAGAGAAGTCCGTCTGGGATTTGCCTGAGATGGAAGCTCGTCTGAAGATTGTCCGCTGGAGAGGTCCGGTTTCATGAGGAATCTGACAGAGGGTCATCCGACAGTGAAGTTCGAATGGCGCTGCGGAAGTTTGTCCGCTGGGGGAGTCTTGAGGACACTAGAGAAGGTCGAACGTTGGAGGAGTCCGGGATTCAATTCTATTGTAGAAGTTCGGATGGAGTTCGGCTCTTGTAGGAGTCTGGATGAAGTCCGCTTATTGTAGAAGCTTGAACGAAGACCAGTTGTCGTGGAAGCTCGGATGGAGACTTCTTATTGTAGAAGTTTCGTTGCTGGAGAAGCTCGATCATTGATGAAGTCCGAAAGAAGTTCAAAGTAGAGATCCGACTGGTGGAGTTTGCCCGTTGTAGGAGTTCGTCTGTGATCCATCCACTGTAGAAGTTCGGATGGAGTCCGACTCTTGTAGGAGCTCGGATGAAGTCCTAAAGGCAATCGACCGTCTTAAAAACTTGGATGGCGTTTGGTTACTGTAAAAATCCTGCTGTTGGAGAAGCTCGAATATTGACGAAGTTCGAAAGAAGTTCGGAGTAAAGTCGCTCGTGGCAGGAGGAAGTCTGGAAGAGATTCAGAGGGTAGCCAATCACTGTAGAAAGTCGGCTAATAATGAAGCCCAAAGAGCATTTGGAGCAGTCTGGTAGATGAATAGGGGAGCTCATTATTGGAGAAGTCCGGATGGCATTATGGAAGCTCAGACGGCCAGGGGAGTTCAGAAAGACATTACGCAAGGTCGGAAGCCGGAAGAGCCCAGAGAGGGTCGACCTTTTACGAACTTCGACTGGGGGTATTTTATATCCAACACCAGTCTCCCTACTTTCGAGTTTGGATTCCGAATGAAGGAAGTACAAAAAAATTTTCATAGTCGAAGTTGCCTCCTTTGATTTTCGTACTCGGTTGTTTCTAGATATTTTAGCGTTTGGTACGCTGGTGCTGGAGTCTTTTCAAATCGAGACGATCCGAAAAGGTTTTTTCAAAATTCTTGCTGAAGCGCTACTCTAGGTACGGTGCAATAATGATTCTGTCAGTTGTCAGTCATCTTTAGCTGCCTGCCATGGTGAGTGGGCCACGTGACGGTTATAGATCGGCTAAGGGAGATCTGCAGTCATTAATGCACCAGACCCCATCACCTATTCAAACCCGTCTCCCTCCTTCAAGGATCTCACTTTGCCTGGGAGTTTCTTCGGTCCCTCCTTCTTCTTAAGAGTTTCGTTCTTCTCCATCATCCTTCTCGACCTTAGGCATTCTTCGAGTCACCCCATCTCTGTATCTCTGCATCCTTCAGACCAGCCTAGGTTAGTTTCGAAACTCTCCCTTTTTTTGTGGCTCTGTTTCTAAACTGTGCCGATCTTCTTTCGTTGCAGATATAGATGCGGACGCGGCTCGGATATTAGCCAAGAGTCTCAAGGCCCACAAGAGGAAAGACGCTGCAACTTCTGGGTCGGCGAAGAAGGCAAGGGTAGAAGAGATAGATCCAGCCGTGCTTCACCTTGATCGCCCAGAGCCCATGCTTATGGTACATCTTTGACTGTGAGTACTTTCTGATCCCACAGAAGGGGGAAGCACAAGGGGGACTGGAAGAAGAAGTTAAGTACTTAAAGCAATCCTCGATGATGGCTGGAATCGAGAGTTCGAAGTCTGAAGAAGCCGAGCTTCCTTGGAGCTTTTTTGCCTTTTATTCTATATATTCCTTTCCTTTCTTGTTGCTTCTTTTTTTTGTTTTGATCTTCAAAGGCTTTGTAACGCGCACTTTACTAATGAAATGAAAAGAAAATTTTTCATTACCTTGTCCATTCTTGCATTAAGTTGTCATTTACCAAACTTCTTTTGTCTTCTATCTTATTCGATGTCGATGTTGTTTGAAGATTCCTGATCATCACCGTATTGATTCGTCCTTAGGGACTGGAGATTTTCGACAAGGATTTTCTTCCTCGTTGAGACGAGGTCCCTTGAACCTTGGATGTAGTTCATTTTTTTTTGGTGTAGCTCGTCGCTTTTTCTTCTTCTTTTTTTTGTGTTAGGGCGAGGGTTTTCCTTCTACTCCTAACGGGATTGTAGGGGTGTAGAGGAGTTGTTGAGGGGCTTTTCCCTTCATCCGGTCTCAAATGACCAGATCTTCCTTTGTGACAGGACGAGGTTCTCCTCCTATTTTCGACACAGTCAATTTCAGCTCATGTTAGGACGAGGTTCTCCTCCTGTTCCTAACAGGACTATGGGGGCACATAAGGGCCGTTGCAAGGGCCTCTCCCCCCATCTGGGCCTTCGACCTTGCTCATGTTAGGACGAGATTCTCTTCCTGTTTCTAACATGGCTGTGGAGGCACATAAGGGCCGTTGCAAGGGCCCTCCCCCCATCCGGTCTCTAAATAACTGGACCTTCGACTTTGCTCATGTTAGGACGAGGTTCTCCTCCTGTTCCTAACATGGCTGTGGGGGCACATAAGGACCGTTGCAAGGGCCTCTCCCTCCATCCAGTCTCTAAATAATCAGGCCTTCGACTTTGCTCATGTTAGGATGAGGTTCTCCTCCTGTTCCTAACATGACTGTGGGGGCACATAAGGGCCGTTGCAAGGGCCTCTCCCCCCATCCGGTCTCTAAATAATCAGACCTTCGACTTTGCTCATGTTAGGATGAGGTTCTCCTCCTGTTCCTAATATGGCTGTGGGGGCACATAAGGGCCATTGCAAGGGCTTCTCCCCCATCCGATCTCTAAATAATCGGACCTTCATTTGTGTCAGGATGAGATTTTTCTCTTGTTACTGACATACTTGATTTTGATTATCTGAAGGAGCTACTCCCTGTCGTTATAAGCTCATACCAAAAGAAAAGATATGTGAATATAAAAGAAACTTTTATTTAAGGCAAAGTTATCGGTAATACATTCGTAGATTTTTTGAATTCTATGGTCGCGGAAGGTCTGCTCCTCCGAGCTCTTTTAAATAGTATGTTCTGAGCCGAACCACCTCCCTGACTTCATATGGGCCCTCCTAGTTAGGGGTGAGTTTTTCTTGATTCTGAGATTGTGAGACAGCAGCTCGTCGAAGTACTAAGTCCCCTGCTCTGAAGGCCTTGCTCTTGACCCGGGAGTTGTAGTAGCGGGCCACTTTCTGCTTGTAGGCGGCCATCCGAACTTGAGCTGTCTCCTTCTTTTCTTTTAATAAGTCGAGTTTGGCTTTGAGATCCTGTGAGTTACGCTGCTCGTCGAATGCCACAACTCGCGTTGACGGAAGTTTGAGTTTGATCGGGATCACGGCTTCCATTCCGAAGGCTAAGGCAAAAGGGGTCTCCCCTGTAGGTAGTCTTTGGGTAGTTTGGTATGCCCACAGTACATGATAAAGCTCATCTGCCCAAGTTCTTTTTGCTCTTTCAAGTCTCGTCTTGATTCCTTGCAGCAGAGTCCTGTTAGTAACCTCGGCTTCATCGTTTGCTTGCAGATGGACTACTGACGTGAAGTTATGGGAGATGTTTAAGTCCTTACAAAATTCAGCAAACCTTGCCCCAGCAAATTATCGCCCATTATCAGTAATGAGAGTTCTGAGTAGGCCGAACCTACAGACAATTGACTTCCAAACAAAGTCCTGCACCTTAGCTTCTGTAATTTTCGCCAAAGGTTCAGCTTCGACCCACTCGGTGAAGTAGTCAATTGCCACCAGGAGGAACTTCCGCTGCCCGGATGCCATGAAAAAAGGTTCGAGGATATCCATCCCCCATTGTGCAAACGGCCATGGGGCACTCAAGGGTGTAAGTTCAGAGGCGGATTGCCTTTGGATATTTTCATATCTCTGACACCGATCACACTTTCTGACATATTCGATGGAGTCGTTGTACATGGGAGGCCAGTAATAGCCTTGTCGGAGCAGCTTATGGGATAAAGATTTGGCCCCCAGGTGACTTCTGCAAACTCCCTCATGTACCTCCCACAAGGTGAAGTCGGCCTCAGAAGGCCGGAGATATTTCAGAAGGGGCAAAGAGTACGATCTCTTGTACAGCTTGCCTTCATAAAGAATATATCGGGAGGCCTGGTTCTTCCGAGCTTCTTTTGCATCAGGAGGAAGAACCCCATCCTTGAGGTATGCAACCAGTGGGTCAATTCAGTTGGGTTCATGGTTGATCTCCATCACAAGCTGTGGTTCTTCTGTACTTGGGCACTTCAGAACTTCGAAAAAGACTTCTTTGGGCAGTTCAGTCGGAGCCAGTGTAGCCAACTTGGAGAGAAGGTCGGTCCTGATATTTTTTGCCCTTGGAATCTGCTTGATGTCAAAGCTACCGAAGGCAGAGACGATCTCTTTTATCTTTTTGAGATACTTGGCCATACTATCCTCCCGAGCTTCATAGTTTTCACTGACTTGTCCCACCACCAATTGGGAGTCACTGTAGACTTGGAGCCGATCTACTTCTAACTCTTTGGCGATCCTCAGTCCTGCAATCAGAGCTTCATATTCTGCTTCATTATTTGTCACAGAAAATTTGAAGCGCAATGCGTACTCCGCAATAATTTCTTCTGGATTGACCAAGATCAGGCCCGCACCTGCGCCTGACATGTTGGAGGAACCATCCACGTAGAGGGCCCAAAAAGCATCAGGGAGATCTGTTCTTTCTTCAGGGGAATTCGATTGGAGCCCTGAGCTGTCGGCTTCACCTCGTTCAAGTTCGGCCTCTTCCAGAATAGTGCACTCCACTATGAAGTCTACTAATATCTGGACTTTAATCACTGACTGAGGTTAATAGTTGATGTCGAATTCTGTGAGCTCGATTACTCATTTCGCTATCCTTTCGGAAGCATCCGCTCGATGAAGAACCGCCTTGATCGGCTGGTCAGTAAGCAGTGTTATGGTGTGCCCTTGAAAGTAAGGTCGGAGCCTTCGAGCTGCAATCAACAAGGCGTAAGTTAGTTTCTCTAACTTAGTATACCTGGTTTCGGTGTCTCTCAATACTCGACTAATGTAGTAGATCGATCGTTGAATTTTTGCTTCTTCCTTAACCAAAATTGCTGCGAGAGCCACAGGGGAGACCACCAGGTACAGGAACAACTCTTCTTCGGGTTCGGGCTCTGCCAATAACGGAGGTGAGCCGAGATAGCTCTTTAATTTTTTGAATGCTTGCTGACATTCAGTGGACCAATAGAAGTTCTTTGGCTGCTTGAGGGTCTGAAAGAAAGGCAGGCATCGTTCGACCGACCTTGAGACGAAGCGATTCAGAGCTACTACTCTCCCAATAAAGCGCTGAACTTCCTTTATTGACTTTGGGGTGGTCATTTCCTGAATGGCATGAATTTTTTCTGAATTTGCTTCGATCCCACGCCCCGATACCATGAAGCCCAAAATTTTCCTGAAGTTACTCCAAAAGCGCACTTGGCCGGGTTCAGCTTCATCTGATATTTTCGGAGGGCGCTGAAGGTCTCCTCAAGGTTAGTGACGTGGTTCTTTATGGATTTGCTTTTTACAAGCATATCATCCACATAGACCTCCATGTTGCGGTCGATCTGCTCTTTGAAGATCTTGTTCACCAGCCGTTGATAGGTCATCCCTGTATTTTTTAGGTCAAAAGGCATGATCCTGTAACAATAAAGACCACGGTTAGTAATAAAAGCAATTTTTTTCGTCCTTCGGTGCCATCCTGATTTGATTATAGTCAAAAAATACATCTATGAAAGTGAGAAGCTCGTGGCCCGAGGTTGCATCTACTAATTGATCAATTCTGGACAGAGGGTAACTGTCCTTCGAGCAGGCTTTGTTTAGCTTTTTGAAGTCTATACACATCCTTCACTTGCCGTTCGTCTTCCTGATGAGAATCACATTGGAGACCCAGTTCGGGTAGTTGACTTCTCTTATGAACCCGACTTTCAGGAGTTTATCAACTTCCTCAGCTATTCCCACTTGCCTTTCTGGTGCATGACTTCAGATTTTTTTTCTTCGTCGGTCGATGTTTGGGATCAACAGCCAGGCGGTGTTCCATGACTCCTGCATCAATCCCTGACATGTCCGTCAGGATCCAGGCGAAAACATCCATATTTTTTTGTAGAAACTTGATGAGCTGTGTCCATACCTCTTCTCCTAGGTTAGAGCCGATCTTCACCACATGCTCCTCATTCCCATCGTTCAAAGGAATTAAGACAAGATCTTCAATTGGCTCACCCCGTTCTTCAGCAAGGTCGTCGCGGGTGTCCAATCCATCAACCAGACAGTGGTCGGACTGACCATTTCTTTGAAGGGCTATGTTGTAGCAGTGTCTTGCCAGGACTTGATCTCCTCTGATCTCTCTGACTCCTTGGCTAGTAGGAAATTTTAGCTTCAAGTGGTAGGTCGACACCACAGCTCGGAGGGTGTTGAGGTCAGGTCGGCCGAGTATTACGTTGTAGGCAGACGGCGCCCTTACTACCAGAAAATCCACTTGCACTCTTGATTGCTTTGGGTACCAGCCTGCAACCACGGTTAAAGTTATTACCCCTTCCACTGGCACAGCATCGCCAGTGAACCCTACCAACAGGGAGTTTATCGGCCCCAGTCGACCATCCGAAATGGATATTTTCGAGAATACATCGTAAAATAGAATATCGGCCGAGCTTCCACTATCAACAAGAATGCAGCACACATCATAGTCAGCAATATTTAAAGAAACTACAACCGCATCATTATGGGAGAATTGAATCTCTCAGGCATCTTCTTCAGTAAAGATTATAGACTCTTCAGTCCTCTGTCGCTTGGGCGGTATGGTCGATCCACTGGCTGCTCCCCATCGGGGTCCTCTAGAGATGGTGTTGATGATCCTGATCGGAGGTCGATCTTCAAGCTGTTCCTCCCTCCTTGACGGCTCTGGCCGTGGTAGGACCCTCGATCGATCCTCCCTACCTTCAGGTCGGCGTCAGATGAATCTGTCGAGCCGACCTCGTCTGATGAGCTCCTTGATCCGTCGGTTCATCTCTTGGAATCTTTGATCCAGGAGGTCCTCTCGACTACGAGTCTCGAGGGTCTTCTGGTAGAACGGAGGTAGGGACCCTCCGAGGGTGGAATCGTGATCGAACGGAGGGCTCTCCGCCTTCTGCTTTCCCTTTTCGGGGAAGACAGGGCGACTGGCCCAAGTGGCCCGCCCGATCGCCGGATTCTGGAACTCCAACGATGCTCTTTCCAGCCGCACTGATGCCTGCAGCTGCTGTGACTGCTGCTACATGGCCTGCACTACTTCGGTAAGGCCCCTGACCTGCTGAACCAGCAAGTCGAACTGCTCCATATTGACTGCCGTTACCGGAGGAGGAGGAGTCTGAAAAACTGGAGACAAGGCCGGAGCTTGCGGGGCTCACTGAGATCTGGCCGTGGAGGCCGTGGATCGTCTGGTGGATGCTTTTCGGGGAGGCATCAGGTGGAAATCTGGCAGGAGAAGAAGGAAAAAGTATCGAAGAAGATGATCGGAGACAGTCCCGTTGAGTACTCCTTTAAGAACAAGGGTACTGCAAAGACACAGACCCTTCCTTTAGCACCAATTCTGTTGGTGCAAAATTCCACCGACGTCAGAGAAGCTGGAGTCGAGGGGATCGTGTCCGCCGTCGAGACCTACAAGGAAATTCTAAACCGGAGTTGGGGGTGCTCCGGCAAGACCCTCCGATGCTCAAGTCAGTACTCTGCCTCAACAGAAATGGAGTACTCGAATGAGATTTTAGCAGAGTTTTGAGATAGAGTTTTTGAGCTTAGAGAAGAACGATCTGAGGTCCCTTTTTATAGACGGAGAGCGTAACTGATTGACAGCGACGTCTGTAACTGCCTGGTAGTGGGCCGTTCGGGGCCACGCGGAGTTTGTTACGAAGAGTAGTGGCATCAGGGGACCATTCAGGGCCACGTGGAGTTTGTTATGGAGAGTAAAGTGGTGTCCGTTGTCGTGACTTGCCAGAGAGTGGTGGAGCCACGTGGAATCTGTTACAGAGAGTGGAGTAGGGTAGTGGCCATTGTCGTGACTTGTCAGAGAGTTTGGGCCTGACGGCTGAAGCTCGGCTGGGATGTCTGATGGAGCGGAATGGTTCTCTGTCTCTACAATCTAAGAGAGGCTCGGGTATTTTCGAGATTGCTGATGAGTCCACTGTTGTTAAGTGCCTTGGGTGCTGATGCTGCAGGCGAAAGTCATCTGCTGTAGAAGCTTGGACGGAGACTTTTTGTTGGTGAAGTCTGGTAGGAGTTTGATTGCTAGAGAAGTTCGTCTGAGATTTGCCTAAGGTGGAAGCTCGTCTGAAGATTGTCTGCTGGAGAGGTCCAGTTTCATGAGGAATCCGATAGAGGGTCGTCCAATAGTGGAGTTTGGAGGTGCTGTGGAGGTTCGTCTGCTGGGGGAGTCTTGAGGACACTGGGGAAGGTCAAACGTTGGAGGAGTCCAGGATTCAATTCTGTTGTAGAAGTTCGGATAGAGTCCATTTCTTGTAGGAGTCTGGATGAAGTTCGCTTATTGTAGAAGCTCGGACAAAGACCAGTTGTCATGGAAGCTTGGATGGAGACTTCTTACAGTAGAAGTCCCACTGCTGGAGAAGCTCGATCATTGACGAAGTTCGAAAGAAGTTTGGAGTAGAGATTCGACTGGTGGAGCCTGCCTGTTGTAGGAGTTCGTCTGTGATCCATCCATTGTAGAAGTTCGGATGGAGTCCGACTCTTGTAGGAGCTCGGATGAAGTCCGGAAGGCGGTCGACCGCCTTAGAAACTTGGATGGCATCTGGTTACTGTAGAAATCCTGCTGTTGGAGAAGCTCGGATATTGACGAAGTTCGGAAGAAGTTTGGAGTAAAGTCGCTCGTGGCAGGAGGAAGTCTGGAAGAGATTCAGAGGGTAGCCAATCACTATAGAAAGTCGGCTGATAATGAAACCCTGAGAGCATTTGGAGTAGTCCAGTAGATGAATGGGGGAGCTCATTATTGGAGAAGTCCGGATGGCATTGTCGAAGCTCAGACGGTCGGGGGAGTTCAGAAAGACATCACACAAGGTCGGAAGCCGGAAGAGCCTAGGGAGGGTCGGCCTTTTACGAACTTCGGCTGGGGGTATTTTATACCCAACAGAATTTATTTTGAAAATTTAATATGATGTTATAACAATCTTGAATTTATTGAAAGTCATCTTGAGTTAGAAGACTATAGTTGTTTTTTTGATAAAAAAAGAATAGAAAGAGGGTAATCAAATGATTTCTCAAGGATATTGCGGTTAAAGAAGACTTCATGATTATGGCAAGATTTGATTAAATAATGGAAGGGCATTTTATAAATAGTTATTAAGAATATTTTTTTTTACTTAATGTTATGAGTGGATCTTCTAAAGTTGATTTGCTTCTCTAATTTTGATGTTCTAAGCAATTTACAAGGTCATGATAAATAAGTTAAAGTTAATTTTCTCAAAAAGAGATTGATTTGAATTGTCTGATTGAATAGTCAAGGTGATCCAGAGTTGGCGTGCCTCAAATCAAATTTAGAAGTTAATATCTTGATTATACAATGGTGAAAACATGCAATTATCTCAAGGGATAATTATGATCCGATGTACTTAGACAACAAAATCTTGGATTTTACAAAATTTTAATCTAGGATCATTAAGAAATTTTGGAGAATATTAATTAGAGTTGCGTAGTGAAAGTGTGGTGGTTAAGTCATTTAAAATTGATTGAAAATATTGATGGTGACCTGAAATAAATTATGATGAAAGATATGATTCTCTAATAAAAGAGGCTTTTATTTATAAAGAAAATATGAGCATTATGGATTCTTAGGCCGGTCATAATGTGACTATATTGGTTGTGCTAAGAAAAATTTTGACCACCTTATATCTATGATTAATTGATTATTAATTGAATTTGGTCTATTCAATTCATCAAGTATCTGAACAAATCCAATGTGATTCGTTCCCTTCGTATGATCTCAACTCAAATATAGGTATCACGATATTGATACTTATTCTTCTTAGATTTAATTTTTATGATTCAATTTTGAGATTATTTCCATAATTATGATGGATCATTGTCTAAAGCTATTACTACCTAATTATGATCACCTATTTATGATCACTTTCATAACCATCTGATGATTTGATTTTAGTCAAGGTGGGCCATTACCTTTTATGAAATCAAAACTTCATCATGGTGTTTGTGTCGAATTCATTCCAAACTCTATTCTAAACATAATTGATTTTGATAATTGATCTGGATGTAGGGGTTTTGCATCCAATTGATCCCAACTCAATCTTAAATGAACATGTATTTATCGCAATCTCACAGTCTTGGTTACTTAATTAATGCTAATCTTATTAGTCCATATCTTGATCTTAATTATGACAAAAAGCTTTTGATTGCACTAATTTTGATCGAAAAGAGAAGATCTTTGATTGTATAATAAAGGGGCAAAATTCTAGATTTGATGTGGAGGTCCTGAACTATGAAGCATTTTTGGGAAGAGTCTCTACCTTGGTGTACATATGTATTTGAACATTGTGGTTGACCTGAGAGGTCGAATTGTTGGTGGACATTTTAGTCATATGATCAGTTTGATAGAATTATCAAGTCAAGACAACATTGGTACATGTAAGTCTTGGGTTGACCACCTTCCACTTCGAAAGATCTAGATTTCTCAATTTCGAGGATGAAATTATTTTAAGGAGGGAGAATGTGAGAACTGATCCTTTTTGGATCCGATTCAACGTGAAGTCGGCAAGCCCTACCGACTTCATTGGAACTTTCAAAAAAAAAAAAAAAGAAAGAGAGGAGATTGATCTAAATAGGGGAACCTTGTACCCTACCCGATCCCGTGCCATAGGGGAAGTTGAGTCCATGAAGGTGGTCGGAGGAGAGTTGTGTGTCGGTGGGAAACAGTTGAGGACTATTGGGATGGATTATGCAGACGAATAGCTGATCTTATTGCAGATTGATCGAGCTTATCCCTTTTCCACATCTTCTTAAACCCCCCTTCTCTCAATTGATTCATCACCGAAGCCCTCCCTCTCCCTTCTTCCCAGCTGCCGTCGACTGTCTTAATCAAGCCTAATCATTCGAAACCTCCTCCTTTCCTCTCAAATTCCTTGTTTTTTCACTTTCTCAAAGGTCTGGGCAGTTCTATTTGGAACTGGCATCGCTAGTCGAGCCACCACCACTGCTTGCACTTGGCTACGCCACCACTGCTTGATCACCTGGGCCGTCGGCTGCTGCCAGCCCCACCCATCCTTCCCTCTATTTATCTTTAGGAAGCTACTAGTTCAGTTTAGGAAGGAGAAAGAAAGAGAGAGAAGAGAGAGAAGAGAAAAAAAAGAAAAAAGAAAAAAAAAAGAGAAAAAAGAAGGAAAAAAGAAGAAAATAAAGAAAAAGAAGAAAAGGCAAATTCAAGATGTTAAGATTCATCAGGCGATCCAACCCAAATCGTGATTTGGATCGAGCATCTCTCTCCTTTCCAGGTTGGTTGAGTCTGATAAAAAAAAATCAGATCTTGACTACTCTTTTCTTTGATTAATGAAATAGATCTAATCCAAGATTTTTGATCTAGATCAAGAGAAGCATGGATTTAAGGACTAGGCCATGTGTCGAAGATCATGACTTTTTGGATTCGATCATCTGTAAGTTTTCTTTTATCTGTGGATTATTTTTATGCATATTCATGTGTTTAAAATTTAGATTTTATATATAAAAATTTATTAAAATATTTAAAAATTATTAAAGTTTCAAGGTATGTATTCATGCATGAAAATAATTTACAAATATTGGATCAAGCATGGTGTTACCTCTGCAAGATACAAAATTTGGAAAGAGATAATTTTCTTATTTTAATTTGCATGATTTCTAGAAAAGAAAATTACACATGTTCACTTTTGTATGAATTTTTGAATAAAAAATATTTTGTTGCTCTTTTGGAAGATGTGAAAATTCAAATTGATACTGTTATGAAATTAAGTATAATTGTTATGAGAAATTGGTTATAATGAAATTTTAAGAAAAACTCTAGTTTGACTGTGATTTGGATCTAGCCAATAGGACTGATCGTTGACCATATATCAAAAACATATTTCTTTCGGACATAGCCAGTTGGGTCTGATCACTGACAGAGCTAATTCTTTTGGGCCTAGCCAGTCGTAGCTGATTGCTTACACATGCTGATGCGTCGCATGTATGTGTTTAGAACTAGTCTTTTTGCCTTGTCACGGGACTAATCATGGCTGCGTGAACCAGAGCTAGTTCTTTTCGGATCTAGCCAGTTGGGGTTGATCGCTGGCACATGACACATCACGTGTTTGTTATTCAGGGGCTAGTCTCTTTCAGACCTTGTCACGGGATTGATTGTGACTGTAGCCACCAAAGGTTGAAAGAGGATTTTTGAATTTTTACTAATATACATGGCATATTTCAAAAAAAATTATGCTATTATATATTACTATTAAATTATTATTTTTAAAAATTAATTATGCTTGATCCCTCAAAAATATTGTTAATTTACTGAATCCGTAAAGCTCACTCTCTCTTTTCTATTTTTTCAGATCCAGAAGATACTATGGGACTTGGGACCGATCAGTGAGGAGCATAAGATTGTGTTTTGATAAAAAGATAGATCTTGTATATTTTTTAAGACATTGTTCTAAGGAGTTTGCGGCCATCATGTATCCGATCTAGATGCTCATCGAAACATGACAGAGAGAGGAAGAGGGAGAATGGGGGAGAGAGAGAGAGAGAGGAGGGAGGGTGCAGGAGAGAAGGAGAGGAAGAGGCTGGTGGAGGCCGTTGGAGGGTTGCAAACCGAAGGTCTGGCTCCCTGACCTCTCATTCTTCTTCTCTCTCCCCCTCTCTCTTTTCCTCTTTTTCTTGTCCCTCACCCTCATTGGTTTCTTGTTTCGAATGTCGGAACCATTCTAGTCTGCTGTTGGTATGATTCGGTATGTCTTGAATTGGGCTATTTAGAATGGTTCTGTAATCCTTTATTTCCATCCATATCTTATTTGAGTAAGATGTTTTTTGATAGTTCCACTATACATTGCCAGCAAGGAGCATGACTAAGGTAACAACATATTTATTTTTAAAGAGAAGGCATTAGAATCAACTTTTCTCATAATGCTTATAATCCTTCTAAGAATCCAATCCCACAAAATGAAATGCTTTCCTATCTTAAGCTCATCTTCCTCTGATGAGCCTTTGCCTTTTCTCTTCCCTTTTGATCCTTAGCATTTCACCTCATGTTTTGTTTTGGGTGGTCATATCCACCCCTGCTCTTGTATAAGTGCTACAAGTAGGGTGAGAAATGGGCTTGGGCTTGCCTGAGGCCTGTTGGGTTGGGTTAGTTTCACATCAGGCCATGCGTTTGGCTCGAGGTAGTTGAGGTTGGTCTTGGATCTGAAAATAAGACCCAAAGCAAGGTAAGCCATACTCATACCGATGATAATACCGATCGCTAGTTGGTACCGATACCATACCGACATTTGGTATAGTGTGATGTGTCGGTTTGACTGGCATACCATTTTTTTATTTTCTTTTTTTTGTTGCTAAGATATCTAATTAATTTTTTATTATTTTTTGAATGATTTTAAGTTTAAATTGATGTTTCTTGATATTATTTAACGTTTGTATCACTCCGATGCACCCGCGATTAAGCATGCAATGCGGATCTGAATCTAACATAATATTATATCAAAGGAGAACGATCTTATAAGGATTAAATATTATTGAACTCTAACATACTCAAATCAATTAAAAAATATAAAAAATAAATAATCAATACATATCGAGATTTAAAATCTCATCGAATGTCGATGTTGTTTGTAAATATCTGAATCATTTAGATAATTTGGTGGAACATCAGCCCATCTCTCTAACTATACAGCATTGTAATCCTCTATACTTATCTCATAAGATATGCATGCTGGATTATAATTTGTCCCAGATATTTTGTTGAAGCTTTGGCTCTGAGAGGTGTTCTCAAACTGATAGTACGATTATGGAGGAGCCAATCCAAATATATCGATAATAAAATCCGATCCGTAAGATGCTCCAGGCTATATAAGACAGTAATAGCTGGAAGAGGATGTTTCAGCAACCAGTTTTTTTTTTTTTTCAATTGGGCTTGGGTTTAGTGTGCTTTAGGCTTGGGTTATAGCACATAAGGTATTGAAAAGTTCATATTTCAGCAACCATAAGCTCATTTATATCTTGTCCAAGATACAAAGACCATAAGCTCATTTAATTATTCAACGCAGTTATATGCTATGGATAATTCTGGAGGATGTCTTAATTTGCCCCAAAAATATGCAGGCCTAGGGCTACAAAACTAAGATAACAATATGAAATATGCCGTTATTTGTCATTATCAGACTTGATACTCAAAAGCTTTTTTTTTCCTTTTCTCCTTGATGGCAAACAAAGTTTTCTTCCTTTTCTACTATTTTTGAACCTTATAATATCTTTATAATGATGTTTCTTGCATTTGTATAAGAATAAAACTAAATTTTAATGTTGGACATAGATTTCTTTTTTAGGTAGAAAATTGTAAAAGGGAACGAATCAATTTTCTTAAGAAATGTTCAAGACACCTTTCTTTTATTGAAAATCTAGTTTTAAGTTTTGGAAGCTCATCTATGACCTATTTGTCATTTTAGAAGCTAAATGATGTAGCCGCAATAATTTAAGGAAGTCTGGCATAGGAAGTAAAGAAAATTTCAACAATAATTTAATCCAGAAACAAATTAGCAGCATTCATAAAAACTAAAGATGACAGACCAACAACTGAGATCAGTACATCAATGCCAAGTGCATATAAAAGTCCCAAAAAAACTTCAGAAAATGAATCTTTCCAAGCTTAATTATTTAAAAAGAAAATGGATAGGTTTTGAAGAAAGGTGAGGGTAAAAGGTGGAGTAAAAAGTTGTGATGTTGATGAGATAATGACGATTATCTTAGATGAAAAGGTGAAAGTCAGTGAGATTAAAGATTGCAATAGGTTCACCAACTGCGGATTATCTACGACCACCAAGACTTGCGGCACCGCAATGAACAACTTCAACATGGAAAGGATGAAAAATGAGAATGTAGAAGAAGTGGAGAGGCAGGAGAGATAGATCTAGGTGCGAGAAAGAAGCGACTGTGGATTAGAAGGTAGAGGGAAACTATATGTAGAGGGAAATTTAGGGTTTTTATGAAGTTTGATTTTTTTTTTGCTCCCCTTCCCAAGACTCGAGAGCTCATATTTATAACCCTTTTCTTCTTTCTTCCTTTTTCTATTCTTTTTTTTTTATTGGCCAAAAATATCATTTTCTCTCTTTCCTCTTTTTTTCTCTCTTTTCTTTTCTTTCTCTTTTTCTCTTTTCTCTTTTTCTTTTCCTTTTTTTTCCTCTTTCCCCCTTTTCTCTTTCCTCTTTTTCTTTTCCTCTCTTTTCTCTCTCTTTCTCTTTTTTTCTTTTCTTTCCCTCTTCTCTAGTAAGAGATAAATCTGTGGAGAACCATATGGTCTTCGTTAATCTAGATTGACTTCTCTATTTGGCAAAAAAAAAATAAACAAAAAGGATTTAGTTTGGATTTAGGTCATCCTATCCAATTTTTTTTAAAATAATTAAGCTAGATTGAATCAAATACCATAAAAAAAAATAACTTGACAAATAAGATAAAATTATGGCTTGATGCACCGTATCAGTTCTCTCCGGGTGGGAGAGATCTCGACCTCGTTAAGATGGCTTCCTGATAACTTTGGTATAAATCCTCATGAAGTAGGCACAATTCTACTTCTGAAACCCAATTGCTATCAATCATTGGACGCCCTTGCTAACGTACCAAATATCGATGATGTGTATCCTGATGAGTCGCAACCTCATTAACATCCAAAATCTCCTCTATGCCCTCTACTGCTATCTTTGCATCCATAGTGAAAGATAGCACTTTGACACCTACAGTAGTGGGTGTTTCTCCATGGTACTCGAACAAATCACTCATATTAAAAATTGGGAAGGTAAGTGCTTCTGGTGGTAGATCAATAAGGTAGGCATTCTTTTCCAACTTCTTGAGAATTTTAAACGGCCCAAATTTCTTTCTGCCTAGCATGCTATATCTTTCAACTAGAAATCTCTCCTTTCTAAAATAAGCCAAAATACTATCTTCCTCATTAAAATCCATACCTCGACGGTGTAGGTCCACCGCTATCTTATATTTGGTGGTGGAATCCCGCAATATTTTGTGAACCTGCTATTGCACCTCTTGAACCTATTTCAAGTAGGATTCGGCTTTTGCACTAACTCTACCAAGATATGGAATGGGTGGTCGAATAAGAAAATAGGGAATAAGATGGCCATAGAGGGTTTCAAAAGAGAATTTTCTGATAGTTTTGTTGATAGAATTATTATATGCAAACTCAGCTTGTGGTAAGATTAAATCTCATTATTTTGGTCTTTCATCCGCTAAGCATCTTAAAAGATTGTCCAAAGATCGATTTACCACCTCAGTCTGTCCATCAGTTTGTGGATGATATGGACTGCTAAAATTTAATCTACTTCCTACTCTGGCCATCAGAGTTTTTCAAAAATAACTTACAAATTTAGTATCCCTATCTGATATGACTGACCTAGGAATGCCATGCAGATGCACAATTTTATTGAAAAATAATTTTACAATATGTGATGCATCGGATATCTTTTTATAAGAAATGAAATGGGCCATTTTAGTGAAGTGATCTACAACCATAAAGACTGAGTCAACATGTCGTGCAGTTTTAGGTAGAACATCAAGGAGTTTCTCTAGTATGATGTCAGAAAACTCGTCTAGCAGTGGTCGAACAGTCGAGGAAATCTCAAGAGCTTTAGTTGTTTTTCTTATCATTAAGGCATAAACCATAGGGGATCCTACTAGATTTTTGGCAAATTAAGACTTGTTCGAGGCCATCATGGATTGTCCCTTAGTGGATGATGGTTTTTGGGATAAGTCTGACTTAGGCTTCGGCCTTGATATATTATTGAGTGAAATTAGCCTAATCTTTTTGTTGTCCTTAGTGATTATGTATGTATTCTCCTTTTCATCATGTATGGTGCTACGGTCAAATTGCCAAGATCTTCCTAAAAGCAAGTGACATATGTCCATGGGCACCACATAGCACCAACCTCATCAGTATAAGTCTTCTCAATGAAAAACTCAACTAGACTTTGTCGTGCTATTGGAACCTCATCCCCATCCTTAAACCAGGCGATTCAATAAGGTTGTGCAAGCTAATCAAATTTTAACTGAAGCTTGTCAACCATCTTTTGAGAGACAAAGTTTTTCGTGCTCCCACTGTCAATTATGACAAAGCAGAATTTTCCTCCAACATTGTAGATGGTTCGAAAAAGACTGTCATCTCCAATCAACCTTGGTAGTTTTGGGTGCTACAAGGACACAATTGATCATTAGATTTGGTTCGATAACTTCAACAGGCTCATCGAGGATCTCGCTATCTCTAATAGCATCTTCCTCTTGCATTTCTACCTCTTCTTCCTATTCACTCTTGTCGACATTTTCAATCAAATTTGTCATAGGCTAAAATTGTCTCAAAGGACACTCTAATGATTTATGATCCAGTTGCCTACACTTATAACAAGTGATATTGGACCCCGAGGGCTTAGGACCTAAAACCCTTTACCCTTAGTATCGACATGTTTTGGAAAGGATTGGATGTCATTTTTTGGGGCTGGTTTGGTCTCTACAACGGTCTTCTCACTTAGATTTTTCTATCGGAATGTTTGTCTTTTCAATTTGGATTCGACCTTAAGGGCATGATTGTAGGCCGCAACAATCTGTAGAAAATTACAAAAGGCTAATTCATCTTGAATTTGAGGATGAAATTTGGCAAGATAGCGAGCTATCCGCTATTCTTCATCCTTCTTAAAGGTCATTATGGGCATGCAAGATATAAAATTCTTCAGTGTATTCTTGCACCATTTTAGATCCCTGCTTAAGATTGTGAAATTTTTGGAATAAAATTTGTCGACAATCGGTTGGAAGAAATTTTTCTCTAAGTTTTTCTTTCATTCTTTTTCAAGAGATGATTTTCTTCTTGTCTTTTCTAACCCTATCATTTTGGACTTACTTCCACCAAACAAGGCATGACCTTTAAACTTAAGAGAGACAAACTTGACTTTTTTATCCTTGAAAAACTCTTTCCACTCAAATAATTGTTCTAACTTATCGATCTAATCAGGGTTCACCGTACTAGGCCAAACCACCCGGTACGGGACGTATCGAATCGGATCGGTAACCAGCCGATCCGATTCGACTAGTTTTTTCAAAAAATCACTCCGAACCACACTGAACCACTTGGTTCGGTGCGATTCGGCTCCATACCACCCAAAATTAGGTGGTATGGACCAGTACAGTTTGGTTCGGCTTGAATCAAACTATACCGACACCCCATGTGAAAAAAAAGAGGGGAGAGTAGGGCCTGGGCTATCTTTTAGTGACAGCCCAGGTGGGTTGTTTCTCTAAGAAGCTCGAGAGCTCTCAGAGACTCTTGAGGCTCTCAGACTCAACAAGATCGTTGAGACATCAAAAAACTAAGAAAAAAAAATTCATCAAATTGCAGCACTAGTTCGAGGAGATGCTGATTTTTGGCCAAAAATAAGGTAATGTGTTATTCTTTTAGAAAATATTTTATTTTTTATATTTTTATTATTAAAAGAAGATAAGAACGAGGAAGTATGAAAATAAGAGGAAATCATATCAAAATTTTATGATTTTGATATGATTTAATTATATGTGATAGATTTTTAGAAGATCTATATGATGACACTAAAATCATAAATTTTGATTAATTATATATTTTTTTATATATTTATATATATTTATTCATAAAAAATTATTAAAAAAATAAATTTAAAAAAATAAAAAATTAGAGTTTTAGAATCATGTTTAGAATGATTCAAGCTACTTAAATCTAACCTCAAATTTTTTTTAAAATATTTAAAATTTAAAAATATTTTTATAATTATTTAAATAATAAAAAAATATTATCAAATAAAAAATATGTAAAAATAGTGTTATATTTTAGTTAATTCAAAAATATTATTTGAAGTATATAATATTTTTTTAAAATTTATAAGTTTTAAAATTATTATTAATTTTTTTAAAATTTATATATAATTTTTTTAATAATCATTAAACTATCGTGTTTTGTTATACTTATGGATATTTATAAGAAAAAATATTTAAAGCATGACGTTCATTGATTTTAATTAATATATATTTTTTAATATATATTTATTCATAAAAAATTATTAAAAATATAAATTAAAAAAAATAAAAAATTAGAGTTTTTTTGAAATTAAGAATGATGTTTAGAATGATTCAAGTAATTAAAATATTTGAATCTAACCTCAAATTTTTTTAAAATTTTTTAAATTAAAAATATTTTTATAATTATTTAAATAATAAAAGATATTATCAAATAAAAAATATATAAAATTAGTATTATATTATAGTTAATTCAAAAATATTATTTAAAATATATAATATATTTTTTTAAATTTATAAATTTTTAATTTATATATAATATTTTTTTAATAATTATTAAACTGTCGTGCTTTATTATACTTGCAGAAATGAGTAAGAAAAAATATTCAAAGCATGACATTGGTTGAAATCATGATGAGATACTCTCGGCTTAGCATCATTGAAGATGCAAATGGTACAATATAGAGTTCAAGAGAAGAGGGGTGATTAGGTTGAAGCAGCACTTGAGTGGTGGTTATCCTGAAGTATCCATATGTCGAAAATATCCATAAAAGGTCTGACAGTTGATGAAAAAATATTTTACTGATTCGAAAGTAGTGAAGGAAAGGACAAAGTAGAAAAGGATGGAAGTGAACCGTCGAGCTACAAAACGACCTTCTTATCACTCTAGAGAGTCAGAGGAGGCTTTCACTCTAGATGATGAGAAGGCATAGATTGAGACTGCCATTCAGATGAACTTGGCTGATCAGTACCTGTAGGAGGAGATGATCCGATATAGAGAGCGATTTAGACCATCATGCTACGAATTGAGGTTTGGATCAGCGACCGATGGGAGAGAATTCGAGTTCAGAAGGACTACCTCAGTCAGAGAGCCCGGTGGTAGAGGGAGCAGACACAACATGTCATCTTTGTTGGAAGCTTTTGGCAGTAGGAGGAGGTCCTCTAGAGATATTTCAGCAGGAGCCACCATTCATGATTTGGATCCACATACTTTATCCAATAAGGATTCAAAGCAGTAGAGGATTGACACTATGGTGAAAAAGATAAGAAGAATATGTAGCGAGCTATTGGATCATGATTTCATTTCAGTCATATTCCAGTAATTGCAGCAGCCAATCCTTACTATCGATCTGCTATTTCAGCAATAGAGGCTGCCAGCCAGGGTATAGATCCGTCAGGACCTAAAGACATTTATAGTCAGCTTCTTGACAGTAACAAGGAGGATCTGCAGAGATAAATTACTTCTTACAAAAATAAATGGTCTACATACAGACTGACAGTGATGTGTGATGGTTGGATCAGTCCTACTAGATGGAGCATCATTAATTTTTTAATGTACTATGATGAAAAAATATTTTTTTACAAATCAATTGATGCTTCAAATAAGATGCACAATGCCACATATATCCTTGGTCTGATGGAGGAGGTGATTGATTCAATAGGTAAGCAATATGTCGGGTAGGTCATCACAGATAATGGACTATAATATAAGGCTATCGAAGAGTTGCTGATGGAGCAGTTGAAAGAATAATGCCCTACAAGCTAATCGTATATGGGATGCGATAGGATATTTATTGTAATTTATCTTTCAAACTCATGTAAATTGATGTTTATATTATTAATAAAATAGATATTTTTGATTTATTATATACTGCATCTCATTAATTTTAAGATTATAATGAACCCCATAGGTCTGGATAATGGTTTTAGGATCGTGATGAGATCATGCCAATGAGACCTAATTCCTCAATAGCCCTGATCTAAAATATTTCTAGTCGTTGGTACATTGAATCAGAGATCAATGATATCGGTAAGACTGGTATGTCCTATGTATACTCAAAAATGAGGGTGGTTGATCTCACAACTACTTGTGTGGTAACACTAATACAAGGATATGGGTGCTCATTAGAGAATGAGTTTACTGAATTGACCTATGAGAGAATATCAGATGGAGTCTTATTTGCATGTCAACTGATGATTTTCTAGTGGGAGTTGTGTAAATGATCCTTAAACCTGAGGTCACTATGGTACCTTGTGTACATGGATCTATATTTTGGTTCACTACCTAGCTTAGTTCTTTGATCCTTGTGTAGGGTGTTCTGAATATGGTGAAGTATGCATAGAGATTATGTGTGATCAATAAGGGATCAGTCACTCCTAATAAAGAGAGTGAACATCCTATGTGATCTCATAAGATGATGATTCTGGAAGTCTTTGGCCAAAGCAGGATGATAATTAAAAAAAAGTTTCTAATATATCATCCATTGAATCATCATCTTGTGATCGAGATACATAATGATAAGTGATTAGATTTGACATATTTTTATGTCCATAGCTCATCTGAGATGTTATTTGACTGAAGGATTGAATTATACGAAAACTTACCACTGAAAGATATTTTGATAATTTTTTATCAAAATTTTAAATCTTTCTGATAGTTATGACACATTGCTAGATGTCAATCTTGACTTGTGAATTTATCAAAATTAAAAGAGTTTAATTTTAGAGTCAATTTGAAAGAATCCATGTTGATTGAGACTCTTCGAGTGACCTAATCTTATTGGATTAGGATTACGTCGAAAGTCTTGATCCACTGCTGGCTAGATGTAGAACCCAATGGATCACACACTTTAGAATTTAGTATTGATCTGATCTAATTAGAGTTTAATATAAATTCTATGGGTTAATTTGATATGCTAGCATATTCTATTAATCCAAGTTCCCAAATTGGTTTAGATCAAATTGTTTGAGCTAATCTAGACCAATTGGCTTTGACTTAATGGGATTGGATCAATTTGGATTAGATCTTTATCCAACTTAAAAGATTTTCAAGTAGAAAAGGATTCCTCCACATCCACCAGAAGTCATAGCAAAAAATAAATGCCGCCCACCTTAAATTGGCATGAGAAGTGGAGAGTCCTTCTTAATGATGGCTCTTAACTATTACGCGTTATCTTAAATTCTCGATCAGTTCTCCTATGATTTGATGCTAAATTTAATTCAAATTTTTATGACACATAGAAGACTAAGAGTCCTTCTGCTCTAAGTATCTAAATTATCAAAAATTCACTCAATGAATTTATTGGGTGCATGGGAAGTTGGAGCGCCAAAGGTTGGTGCTCCATGGTCTCATGTGACATCCCTTGGTCTCCTATTTATAGGGGATACCCCAGATGGTTTCTTGTGGTGATTTTTAGTTAAGATTAAGAGGAGGGATATAGTAAATATAAAAAAAATCTAAAAAAAAAATTAAAAAAAAAAGAAGGAATTTTGAGTGGCAAATATTGTTACTAGGGTGGTGAGATTTTCAACAAGTATTGCTTGAGTGCCTTAGGATTTGATTTTTCCATGTGTTGGAACCAAAAATCAAATTCTAGGTTATATGACATCTGAAAAGTATCTTCTTGATATCATTCTAGTGGTGAGATCGAAAGCAACTGAACTTTAGTGCGATCGTGATGCAAGTTCGAAGCCGGCAGTGTTCTTGAGAAGACAAGGCTGCGGCAGCGCACTGATTGGAAAGGACCTTGGCCAACTTTCATGTGGATCACCACTGGAGGACTTATTTCTTGGGGTCTTATGGAGAACACCAATATGTTACTTTTTTATATTGGTTAAAGTATAATTTTCTATCTCTTTGCATGCTTGAATTTGCTTTGATCGTGATCAGCAAAGTGATTCTAGGGTTTTGGGTTCGGCTCGATAGTTTTATTTGATAAGACTATTGATTTTTTTATTTTAAAATTTTTAAAAATTATTTTTTGATTTGTTGGTCAGAACCCAATAGTGGTATCAAAGCCATCTTTATCTGCTTCGATCAAACAAGTGCAATAGTTGTGCATAGAATCATTCTTGTGCATATCTTGCCAAAAAATTTTGTATTGATTTATAGCATCAATCCTTTAAACTCAAAAATTACTTTTGACTTTATATATGCCATGATACATAATTTTAGTGTATAATGCTCAAATTTATATATGCCATTGATTTATAGCATCAATCCTTTAAACTTTAAATTTGTATTATCATCATTGTATGATGCTCAAATTGATAAATTATTAAGGGTGCAAAGCATGCCTAATGTGATTGGGATTTGCTATTTTTCTTCGATATGCTTGATATATATTTTGATTTTCATTGCACCCTTATATGATTTTAGTATGTCATATGATTGCTATTTAGAATAGCAGAAGCATATTAAATTGCATAATTTGTAGTATACATTTTATGTGGTTGTAGTTAGGATGTGCTGAGACCGATTTAAAGTCCCTCGTAAAAAATTATATTAAGTTGTAATATCGGGATTTATTTTTTAATCAAAAGTCAAATTCTTAAGAATAATTAGTGTCGAGAAAAATATGATAGATGATTTTCTAATTAGATCCGTATGCTGGCCTGACCAACTCTATTAGTGTCTAAAAAAGTTACAGGGAGCCTCCCATCTACTTACCTGATCAATTTGATCTTATTGATTTTCAGACTTAGATTGATTAGTGATGTAGACATTAGAAGGGCCTTTCTTCAATCTTGGTCGATAGAGTATGTCAAGATCTTAGTGAGCTTGTTGTGCTATCCACAAGGCTTACTATAGAAATTGACATGATGTTGATCAAGTGCATATTGATGCTTATGGCATATTTGAATAGTATTACTTTGTTGTACTATCCACAAGGACAGCATTATTTAAGTATGACCATATGGATTGAAGGGTCAACTTAACTAGAACACTATAGTTTGTTGTGCTATCCATAAGACTATATGTGATCTAGAGATCAGAAAGAAAGATGTTGAGAATTGTAAAGGTACAATTGGTAAAAAGTTATGTACTCTTGAACTCATGAATACTTGTTATGCTATCTACAAGGTGTTTGTAAGGAATAGGGATCTCAACCCCACTAAAAAATATTAGTATGTTTCTCAATTTTCATATTTGAGAGGTATGAAGTTCGATAAAATAGTGGGAGACATAATTAGATAAAAGTCCTAGTCTAGTTGTGCATATCATCATGAGTAGTCTGCTTATATTATATTCTTGTTGTTGTAGATTAACTACACTCATGACATCCTCACTTTCACTTGGAGGTATTCTAGATGCAAATAAGTTGACTGGACTTAACTATATCGACTGGTTAAGAAACTTGAGAATTATTCTTACTCAGGAGAAAGTCTCCTATATTCTGGATACACCCGCTCTAGTTTCTCTTGGAGAAGATGCTTCTGAGGCAATGAGCTTCAGAGGCAACATGAAGACATGAACGTTCCCTCTATTCTCCTTAATCTTAAGGAGTTATACGAGGAACAAAGTCGAACTGCTCGATATGAGATATCAAAGCAGTTGTTCTGTGCCCGCATGACTAAAGGCACCTCTGTGCAAATGCATGTCCTAAAGATGATTGATTTGATCACTCATCTGGAACAGCTGGGTTTTACCATGGATGGTGAACTGAGCCAGGATTTGATCCTGCAGTCTCTCCCTGACTCTTTTTCTTAGTTTGTCATTAATTATCACCTGAATAAACTAAATATCAGCTTGCCAGAACTGCTGAACATGCTGAAAACAACAGACAGCCATTTCAAGGGTGAAAAGGCTCAGGTTCTTCATGTTGATAAGATCAGCAAGAAGAAGACAAAGAAGGGTTCCAAAAAAAAGTTGAACCCTAAGACTGGCATCTCCAAGAAGAAAGCGAAGAAGGTCTCCGCCAAAGGTACTTGTTATCACTGTGGCAAGGAGGGCCACTGAAAGAGAAATTGTAAGAAGTACCTTGCAATTATGAAATCAGCAAGCGTTGCTAAAGGTTTGTCTGATTAGGAAATCAGAATTAAATCTCTACTCCAAAAATTAGAATTAAATCTAATTAGGAAGATCTTCAAAAGTCTTCTTGAAGTTGGAGCAGCAGCCTGTCGAAGAAGTCCTGCAGCCTTCCTATTCAAGGCGTCACCACGCCTTGATCCTTCACCAGATGGACGCCCAACCTTTTGGGTGTGAAGAGGGGAGAGGGAGCACCAGGGAGGATATGGAGAAGTGGAGGGGTGGTTGGCTTTTGCTGGGTAGGGAGCAGAATTACCAAAACCCTAGGTGCAAATAGGATTTATATAGACCCTGCTGCGTTGCGCAGTGCCACATCATTCGACCAATCAAAAAATTCTATTTAATCCAAAAAAAATTTTGATTAGTGGAGTGATGTCATCTGATCATATCAGATAAGAACCCCACTCTCTCTCCTAGAGTTGGCACCAACATTGGACAAGCACAAGGGAGATGGTGCCCAAGAGTCCATGTTGATCAAGACTCTCCATCCTTATCCACTTGGGGCACCCACTTTAATCCAATTGGACTCACGCCATAAACTGATTATGGTGCCCAATTTAATATAGATTTGGTATGTAGACACTCCACAAAAATCCTCCAATGAGCTCTTGCCAAGTGGCCTTCAGTTTAAGATCCATATGTCAACATTTGATAGATGTCCTAAAAATTAGCAGGTGCTTGTCTTAAATTCATCTCATGAATTAAGACAAGCCTTTTCTGAGCTGGACAAGCTTTATTTAAACTGAGAGAAACCTTCTCAAGGTTCTCTAGGTGAGTCAAATCATATTTGGCTTAGTCGAGATGAAAAAGATTACACGAGGAGAAAGTTAGGCTCAATCGTGTGCTAGCATGATTTTCTTGAACCTAATTGGATCTAATCCAAATCAATTGAGCTAGCCCAATTGATGACATCGAGATTCTAACCCTTAATAGTGTGACCCAGTTAGGTTCAATTTTGTATGGTAATGAGACATGTCGTGATCTCATATCGACATCATCGAAACTCCTTTCGATGGACCAGAACTCTTCTGATTCAGACAATTAGAATGATCGATCATCAAGATCATTATAATTACTTCCAAAATCCACCAATGACACCTAGCAGTATATGGTGGCAACCCATCAGAACTGAAGATGAACCTCTCAGTGCAGCTACCTATGTGATTGAGTTCCTCTATCATGAGTCCCAACTGAATTAGGGTTAAGGTGAACTCGTCAAACCCAACATCAGTCATATGAATTAATCGATCGATCTGAGTCCGATGTGAAACCCTAATAGAAAACTCTTTTTTCATTATTTCACTCTGCCATGGCCATGGGCTTAAGGACTCAATCTTTCGATCATCATAAGACTACTCCTCTCATCTACCGAGGTTGATAGATCCCATCTTGGTGCGACCTAGTTCCTACAATGAATATGCTACAGCCAACATACACCTCAAGGTTCCGAATGGCTAGGAGATCGAGTTATGGTATAGTCAAACTATAACACACTCAAGGTGAACTATCGATGTACCTCAGGTTAAAGAACTAGACATACAACTGCAACATCGAGCTAGTCATCGACGAGAAGGTAGACTTCCTTATGACTGCTCGAGGTGGTCACGCTCAGTACTCTCGTTCTCAATGAATATCTGTACTCTCACTTCGGTGTCTCCACACCATAGACTCAAGACACATCTATCCTAAGAAAGTGATCGTACACCAACCTTCCAGATCGATCACCATCCTCATGATGATCCTATGGTCAGAAGCTGTTTATGAGTTAGTTATGTAAATTCATGCCTTAAATTTTTAACTCTTGAAAATATGAATTGACATTCCTACTAACTCAAAGGATGTATCACAGACACAATGTACACAATGTGATAGAAGAATAATCCATTTATTGATTTATAGTCAAAATTATAAATTTATCCTTAGATTTGTACAAGAATGTGTCAGCCAATCTGGCATCTAGGGCACACATCTAACAAACTCCCACTTGACCTAATGCCAATTGGCTACATATCTAAGTCCCATCTTCTCAAGGTGGGCTTCGATCTTCTGCTGGCCTAATGGCTTTGTCAGTGGGTCTGCCACATTGTCTGTGGAGTCGACTCTCTTAACCTCGACATAACTTTTTTCGAGGTAATCACGGATCAGATAAAATTACTGCTCGATATGCTTAGACTTTTGGTGAGACCTTGGCTCCTTAGCTAGGACTATGGCGCCATTATTATCGCAGTAAAGAGGGATGGCATCCGATGACATCACTCCAAGCTCTGCAATAAACTTCTTATACCAGAATACCTCCTTCGCAGCTTCCGATGCAGCAATATACTCTGCCTCTATGATGGAATCAACAATCACCGTCTGCTTGAAACTCTTCCAGCTAACTATACCACCATTGCAAATAAACAGACTCTCAGATATTGATTTTCGATCATCTATATCAGACATAAAGTCTGAGTCTGTATATCCTTAAATCTGGAGTGCTCTATTCCCGAAGACTAGAAACATATCCTTAGTCCTTCTTAAGTACTTAAGGATACATTTCACAGAAGTCCAGTGCTCTTCGTCTAGATTCGACTGATATCTTCTTGTGACATTCACAGCATGGGATATATCAGGTCGTGTACATAGCATGGCATACATGAGGCTCCCTATTGTCGAAGCATAAGGAATTTTGCATATGCGTTCAATCTCCTCAGGTGTGCTAGGGCACATCTTCTTGGAGAGATGAATGCCATGTCTAAAAGGTACCAAACCTCTTTTGGAGTTTTTCATGCTAAACCTTTTTAGCACCTCCTCTATGTACATCTTCTGTGAAAGTTCCAGCATCCTATTTGGTCTATCTCTATAGACCTTAATATCCTGTATAAAGGATGCCTTTCCTAGATCTTTCATAGAAAACTCCTTAGACAACCATACTTTGACTGAGGTTAACATGGGAATGTCATTTCCAATTAGGAGGATGTCATCTACGTACAATACGAGGAAGACAACTGCGCTCCCACTGACCTTTTTGAACACACATGGTTCTTTCTCGTTCTTGATGAAACCAAACATTTTGATCACATCATTGAAACGAGTATTCCAACTCCGAGATGCTTGCTTAAGTCCATAAATAGACCTTTGCAGCTTGCAGACCTTGTGATCATCATCACTGGATGTGAAACCAAGTGGCTGTTCCATATAGATATCTTCCTCAAGATGTCCATTTAAGAACACCGTTTTCACATCCATCTACCATATTTTATAATCGAAATAGGCTGCAATAGCAAGCAATGTGCGGATGGATTTTAGCATGGTTACAGGCGAGAAGGTATCCTGATAGTCAATGCCTTCGCGCTGACTATAACCTTTCGCTACGAGCCTAGTCTTGAATGTCTCTACATTCTCATCTGTACCTATCTTTCTCTTGAAGATCTATTTACACCCAATAGGTACAATACCTTCAGGTGGATCTATCAAGGTCCAGACTTAGTTTGAGTGCATTGAGTCAATTTCTGATCTCTTTGCCTCTAACCATTTCTCAGAGTCGATATCTGATATCGCCTCGTCATAGGTCTTGGGATCATCACCATGAGCCCCATTTTTCGTGAGGAATATTTTCTCTACATCCTCTTGTATGGTATCTAAGTACCTTTTAGGAGGACGGGAAATCCTAGTTGATCTACGAGGTGGAAGAGGTTGTGTTAGGACTGGTTTTAATTGATTGGGTTTCTCAGGTTCTTTAGCTCGTTGCTCTTGGGAGACATTCTCCTTGAGCTTAATTATTCTTCCGATGCCACCATTTTGAATAAACTATTTTTCAAAAAAAATAGTATTTTGACTCACAATCATATTGTGATCTTTCAAAATATAGAAATAGTATTCTAATGACTCTTTAGGATATCCTATGAATCGAGCTCTAAAAGACCTGAACTCTAACTTGTCCGCCTGCTGTCTCTTGACATGAGCCGGACAACCCCAAATTCTGAGATGATTCAAACTTGGCTTCTTACCATGCCATATCTCATATGGTGTGGTAGGAATGGTTTGAGATGGAACCCTATTCAATACATATATTGCTGTCATGAGACAATGTCCCCAAAGAAATTCAAGAAGGTCCGTGAAGCTCATCATGAAACGGACCATATCTAATAGGGTCCGATTTTTCTATTTTGAAACTCCGTTGAGTTGTGATGTTCCAGATGGAGTCCATTGAGAGACTATGCCATTGTCCTTAAGATAGTCTAAGAATTTTTGACTAAGGTATTCACCTCCTCGATCTGATCGAAGAACCTTAATGGGCTTTTCTGTTTGTTTTTCTACATCATGTCTGAATTCTTTGAACCTTTCAAAGGCTTCAGACTTGTGTTTCATTAGAAACACATATCCGTACCTAGACATATCATCGGTAAAGGTAATGAAGTAGACATAATTGCCTCTAGTCGGTACATCAAATGGGCCGCACACATCCATATGTACTAGGGCAAGTAGGTCTGTGGCCATTTCCCCATGTCCTACAAAAGAAAGTTTGGTCATTTTGCCTTGAAGGCATGATTCACAAACTAGATATGACTCGAAAGTCAACGGACTCAACAGTCCGAATTTTTCCAATTTGTTAACCCTGTCTTCCGCTATATGACCTAACCTTAGGTGCCACAGATACTTATCATTTAGACTATCTCTAAGCCTTTTAATTCCTATGGCATTCACATTTTGCTCAATATTAAATACAGATATATCAATATGTAGCTGATAGAGACCGTTAATAAGAAAACCATCTACAACTTTATTATTTTCATAAAATATGTTACAACGGTCCTTATAAAAGTTAATCACATAGCCTTCTTGTGCTAAACATGAAACAAAAATCAAATTCCTACTTGCTGCAGGCACATAATAACAATCTCTAAGAAATAAATCTAATCCTAACGGTAATCACAGAGGGTAGGTTCCCACGGCCACAGCAGCAACTCTTGCTCTATTTTCGATACGTAGGATTATCTCCCCATCCCTCAGCCTCCTGCTCTCCTCAAGATCCTGCATAGAAGTGCACAAATAAGCACTAGAACCAGAGTCAAGCATCCAACTGGATGCAGAAGAAACCGTAAGATTAGATTCTAAAATGAGAAAACCTCCAGAAGGACCATTCTTCTTGTTCTTCAGGGTGGCTACGTATTGAGGACAGTTCTGCATCTAATGGCCGTCTGATTGGCAGTGAAAATATTTTTTTCTTTTCAGCAGCCTTCTTCTTCGGTTTTGTCTTCTTCTTCTTCCCATCCACCTTCTGCTTCTTCGCAGACTTCTTTTTCTTTCCAAAAGACTTTCTCTTGGAAGAAATTTGCTCCACAGTAAGAACTAAGCCTTTTGAACCTTTCATAGAAAGCTCAGCCATAACCAGCATGTTCATTAACTCGGCCAAGGTACACTACATCTTATGCATATGGAAGTTCATGATGAACTGACCGTATGCATCAGACAAAGAATGAAGGATCACATCAATCTGAAAATCCTTATTTAAGAGGATACTGAGTTTCTCAAGCTCCTCAAGATCTTTGATCATTGTCAAACAATGATCTTGGACTGACTGCCCATCACACATTTTAGCCTTAAAAAGTCTTTGACAGACTTGATACTTAGCTGCGCGACTTTGTTCACCAAACAACTCTTGTAGGTGAGCCAACATTTAGCGGGTAGTCAAAATATTCTCATGTTGGTGCTGCAAGTCATCAGATATTGCACTCAACATGTAGTACCTTGCTTTGTTATCATCATCCATCCACTTTTTCAGAGATGCTCTCTGTTCAGCAGTCGGACGTACTGGCATGGCAGGTGGGTCCTGATCCAAGATATGAGTCAATTTTTTAGAACCCAGAATAATTCTGTAGTTTCTTAACCAGTCTTTAAAATTGGGTCCAATCAATCTGTGGGTGTCTAGTATTTTGGTCTGGGGGTTTGAGGCAGACATGTTTCTTGTAGAGAGTCAAAAGTTTCTAGTTAAATTTTGTAATCAGACTTAACTAATTTGTTTAGAGATTTTATTTTTAAACAAATTAAGCTCCCACTATTTTCTCAGATCCCTACACTCCCTTGTAGAGATGTGAAAATCTTCATGATTAGTGATTTCTAGTGGATGGTGCGATCTCACCGATTGGCTCATCACCTCACCTAACAGTTATTGGTGATGGATCAATCGATGAGTGGACAACTCTTGTCCAATGATTCTCTAATCATGGTGCACCCAAAACTTTGTCTCTAATTCATGAAGCTCACCATGCCCGAAATATTGCTCCAATCCTTAGTTAAGTCAAACCCACCATTTGCACGAACTAGATTTCTGATTGGGTCCCTCACCGTATCTGAAATATTGAGCCCAACCCATCCTCTAATTCATAGCATCCAATGCCTAATGGACATGGTTGCATCTTTTCGGTGCAACTCAGCCACTGTAACCAGTCGAGAATAATCAATCCCGGGAAGGGCCCGCACATCCACAATGGTGGAAGACCTTAGACTTAATATTTTTTTAGAGAGATTTGATTTAGGTCTCTTTAAACTTGATTTGACATAGTCATAACAATTATGACTAATCTAGTGGCATGGGTTAGCTCGAATTGTTAGCCACCTCTTAATCAGAACTGGGTCGACACATATGGCCAGGTAAGTGAGACCGGTGGAAGGGATATGCCATTAACTCGACAAGAACGCATTCGAGTCAAGTAGCTCCCAATTAAAAATTAGTTGATTGCATCTACCCAACTTACCTTAGACACTAAATTGTCGAACCAAAACTAGTTGGGTTAGCCTACAATCCAGGCTCTAACCACTGAGCCAAATTCGATCTTAACTTGATCGAGTCACATCTAAATATGATTCGACCTTGATCCAGACTTAATTCTATTAGACTGATCAATTATTAGCTTTCATGATCCCACCTAACCAACTGTTGATTCGATTTGATCAACCGCTAGACCTAATTGAGCTATCCAAGTCCGAATCCAATTTTATGAAAATGACTTAGATATGAAATTCTCAATTTTAGACCTAATTTAATTTCATAAGCTTAATTCATTAATTAAGTCTTGGGTTCATAAATAAAATATGTAAAATAAATCCTAGGATTTCAGGATCTAGGATTTTACAAAAAAATAAATTTTGATTTCTGATTAAGGATGAATGCGCAGCACCCCTACACGTCATAAGAACACCCCATTGAATAGGAGGAGAGGACCTTTAAACCCTACTTTGTTCTTATGACTGGACGGCTATGAGGAACACCTTAATCAGAAATATGAATTTAACTACAAAATTAGTTAGATCTAAATTTACATATCACATATACAATTTAAGATCTAACTAATACATGCTTTGCATACATCTCATGTATCAAAATTTGATCTAATTAACATGCTTTCAGATTTAATACATCACATGTAATATCTAAAAAATAAAATTTAAATTGAATTATTCAACATAAAATTTATTCTAGACAGTTACTAGAATAATTCTACAACTAGTCTAGGCATGCAACAGATCAATCTTATGTAATAATTAAAATTTTATTTTTTATTTTTTGATCTGATTATAATATTTATAATATCAAAAAAATAGATAATAAATTAGATCTAATTTATATTTTAATCACATTAAAATATAAACTTATAAGACTATTAATAGATCAAACTATTCCTAGTCTAGTCATGCATCTCATGCATGTTAGATCTTCTCAGATTTAATTTTAAATATTTTGATTTTAGATCCTATCACATCTGATATAATATCTAAAATTTTTTAATATCAGATACATTAAAATTAAAATCAGATCTAAATTAGATCTGAAACTGAGCCATAAACATGGCTCTGATACCGGTTGAAGGGAAAAATCACCTTTTTCTTTGTAGGATCTTTTAGATTTCATCAAATCTAGGGCGAAATAATTTTAAAAAAAAATTATCCTACTTTTATTTCAGATCTAAATCTTTAGATCTAATTTGATTATTTGATATTAATTCTAAAATAAATCTAAAAGCATGAGAAAATATGAAATACCTCAAAGGTAATCTGATTATCCTGTAGATGATCGCAGCAAGCCTGAGGTTCTGATTTAGCCATGCAGTCGCCTAGCCTCTACCAGTATCCACTTAGATAAGATTTGGATTATCTTCTCCTCATGAATCTTTTCTCTAAAAATTAAAATTAAATCTGATTAGGAAGATCTTCAAAAGTCTTCCTGAAGTTGGAGCAGTAGCCTGTCGAAGAAGTCCTACAACCTTCTTGTTCAGGGCGTCACCATGCCTTGATCCTTCACCAGATGGACGCCCAACATTTTGGGCATGAAGAGGGGAGAGGGAGCACCCCGGAGGACATAGAGAAGTGGAGGGGTGGCTGGCTTTTGCTGGGTAGGGAGTAGAATTACCAAAACCCTAGGCGCAGACAGGGTTTACATAGACCCTGCTGCGCTGCGAGTGCCACATCATTCAACCAATCAAAAAATTCTATTAAATTTAAAAAAATTTTGATTGGTGGAGTGATATCATCTGATCACATCAAATAAAAACCTCACCCTCTCTCCTAGAGTTGGCACCAACATTGGATAAGCACAAGAGAGATGGCACCGAAGAGTCCATGTTGATCAAGACTCTCCATCCTTATCCACTTAAGGCGCCCACTTTAATCCAATTGGGCTCACACCATAACCTAATTATGGAACCCAATTTAATATGAATTTGGTATGTGGACACTCTACAAAAATTCTCCAATGAGCTCTTGCCAAGTGGCCTTCAGTTTAAGACCCATATATCAACATTTGACAGATGTCCTAAAAATTAGCAGATGCTTGTCTTAAATTTATCTCATGAATTAAGACAAGCCTTTTTTGAACTGGACAAGCTTCATTTAGACTGAGAGAAACCTTCTCAAGGTTCTCTGGGTGAGTCAAATTATATTTGGCTCAGTCGAGATGAAAAAGATTACACGAGGAGAAAGTTATGCTCAATCGTGTGCTAGCACGATTTCCTTGAACCTAATTGGATCTAATCCAAATCAATTGAGCTAGCCCAATTGATGATATCCAGATTCTAACCCTTGTTAGTGTGACCCAATTAGGTTCAATTCTGTATAGTAATGAAGTATGTCGTGATCTCATCATCGACATCATCGAAACTCCTTTCGATGGACCAGAACTCTTCTGATTTAGATAATTAGAATGATCGATCATCAAGATCATTCTAATTGCTCTCAAAATTCACCAATGACACCTAGCAGTATATGGTGGCAATCCATCAGAACTAAAGACGAACCTCTCGGTGTAGCTACCTGTGTGATTGAGTTCCTCTATCATGAGTCCCAACTGAATTAGGGTTAAGGTGAACTCATCAAATCTAATATCAGTCATATGAATTAATCGATCGATCCGAGTCTGATGTGAAATCCTAATAGAAAATTTTTTTTTTATTATTTTACTCTGTCATGGCCATGGGCTTGAGGACTCGATCTTTCGATCATCATAGGACTACTCCTCTCATCTACCGAGATTGATAGATCCCATCTTGATGCGATCTAGTTTCTACAATGAATATGCTACAGCCAACATACACCTCAGGGTTCCAAATGGCTAGGAGATCGAGTTATGGTGTAGTCAAACTATAACACACTCAAGGTGAACTGTCGATGCATCTCAGGTCAAAGAACTAGACACACAACTGCAGCATCGAGCTAGTCATCGACGAGAAGGTAGACTTCCTTATGACTGCTCGAGGTGGTCACGCTCAGTACTCTCATTCTCAACGAATACCTATACTCTCACTTCGATGTCTCCACACCATAGATTTAAGACATATCTATCCTAAGGAAGCGATCGTATACCAACCTTTCAGATCGATCACCATCCTCATGATGATCCTATGGTCTGGAGCTGTTTATGAGTTAGTTATGTGAATTCATGCCTTAATTTTTTAACTTTTGAAAATATGAATTGACATTTCTATTAACTCAAAGGATGTATCACAGACACAATGTACACAATGTGATAAAAGAATAATCTATTTATTGATTTATAGTCAAAATTATAAATTTATCCTTAGATTTGTACAGGAATGTGTCAGCCAATCTGGCATCTAGGGCACACATCTAACAGTAGGTTATCCCAAGGAGTGTATAGGATACTACTTCTATAACCCTACTCAATAAAAGGTGTTTGTTAGTAGGCATACCATTTTTCTGGAGAAAGAGTTTATCCAAAAAAGTGGCAGTGGGAGGTTTGTTGAACTTGAGGAAGTTCAAAACCTACAATCCATCCAGGATTTACTAAATAGTTCTCAACTAGTTGTGCCCATTGTTAAGGTACAGCCACTACATACACCTCCTCTTCGAAGGTCAAATAGAGTACGTAGTGTACCACTCAAGTATGAATTTATCATTGAAAATAACAATACAACCCACATCATTGAGAATGATGATCCTACGACCTACTCGAAAGCTGTCATGAGTAGTGACTCTGACAAGTGGCTAAATACCATGAAATTTGAAATAGACTCTATGTATGTCAACCAAGTATAGACTTTGGTTGATGTGCCTGAGGCTGTGACCCCAATAAGCTGCAAATAGATTTTCAAAAAAAAGATTGGAATAGATGGCCAGATAGAAACCTATAAGGCCAGGCTGGTGGCAAAAAGTTTCAGACAAAAATAAGGTGTTGATTATGAAGAAATTTTTTTGCCGATAGCCATGCTCAAGTCTATTCGGATAATGCTTGCTATAGCAGCATACCATGACTATAAGATCTGATAGATGGACGTCAAGACTGCCTTCCTCAATGAAAATCTTAAGGAAGAAGTCTATATGACTCAGCCAGATGGATTTGTTTTAAGTGAAAGAGCAAATCAGGTATGCAAGCTCAAAAGATTCATTTATGGATTAAAACAAGCATCGAGGAGCTGGAACATCCGTTTTGATGAGACAGTCAAATCGTTTGGCTTCATCAAAAATATGGATGAACCTTATGTGTACAAGAAGAATAGTGGGAGTGCTATTGTCTTCTTGATTTTGTATGTGGATGACATATTGCTCATTGGGAATAATATCCCGATATTACAATCAGTCAAGACTTGGCTACCACAAAAATTTGTTATGAAAGACTTGGGTGAGGCATCCTTTATACTTGCTATAAAGATCTATAGGGATAGATCGAAAAAGATGCTAAGCTTGTCCCAGTCTAGGTACATTGACCTGGTGTTGAAGAGGTTTGATATGGAGGAAAGTAAAAGAGGTTACTTGCCCATAGGTCATGGCATACAACTCTCTAAGAAGATGACTCCTAAGACACCTGAAGAGAGAAATAGAATGAGTTCTATTCCTTATGCTTCAGCTGTAGGATCAATAATGTATACTATATTATGTACCAAGCCTGATGTGGCTTATGCCTTAGGCATTGTAAGCAAATTTCAGGCTGATCCCAGGGAGGATCATTGGAAAGCTGTGAAAAACATACTCAAGTACTTGAGAAGGACTAGAGATATTTTTCTGATATATGGTGGATCTGATTTAAAACTGAAAGGTTATACCGATTCTAGTTTTCAATCTAATTCAGATGATAGCAAATCTATATCTGGATATGTGTTCACCTTGTATGATGGTACAGTAAGTTGAAAAAATTTCAAACAGCAAACGATTGCTGACTCGATCACTAAGGCTGAGTATATTGCTGCAAGTGAAGCTGCTAAGGAGGCTGTCTGGATGAAAAAATTTATCACTGAGTTGGGTGTGGTTCTGGAGATTGAATAATCAGTGCCCCTTTAGTGTGATAATACTGAGGCAATTGCTCAAGCCAAAGAATCAAGGTCTCACCATAAATTCAAGCATATCCTAAGACGGTTCCACCTTGTTCGAGAAATAGTTGAAAGATGCAATATGATCGTGGAGCGAGTTGACACCAAAAATAATATAGCAGATCCATTTATTAAAGTCTTGTCAATACAGCAGTTTGACCGCCATCTTGATAGCATGGGTATCAAGTATAGGGGCGATTGGCTTTAAGTCAAGTAGGAGATTGAAAGAATAATGTCCTACAAGCCAATCACATATGAGATATGATAAAATATTTATTATAATTTATCTTTCAAACTTATATTAATTGATATTTATATTATTAATAAAATAGATATTTTTGATTCATTATATGCTGCATCTTATTAATTTTAAGATTATAATAAACCCCATAGGTCTGGACAATAGTTTTAGGGTCATGATGAGATCATGCCAGTGAAATCTAATTCCTCGATACTCCTGATCTAAAATATTTTTAGTCATTGATACATTAAGTCGGAGATTAATGATACCGATAAGACTGGCATGTCCTATGTATGCTCAAAAATGAGGGTGGTTGATTTCACAACCACTTGTGTGGTGACAATAATACAAAGATATAGATGCTCATTAGAGAATGAGTTCACTGAATTGACCTATAAGAGAATATCAGATGGAGTCTTACTTACATGTCAATTGATGATTCTCTAATAGAAGTTGTGTAAGTGATCCTTAGACCTGAGGTCATCATGGTACCTTGTGTATATAGATCCATGTTTTGATTCACTACCTAGCTTTTTTTTTTGATCTTTGTGTGGGGTGTTCTGGATATGGTGAAGTATGCATGGAGGTTGTGTGTGATCAATAAGGGATCAGTCACTCCTAATAAGGGGAGCAAACATCCTATGTGATCTCATAGGATAATGATTCTGGAAGTCTTTGGTCAAAGCAGGATAATAATTAGAAAAAAATTTCTAATGTATCATCAACTAAATCATCATCTTGTAATCAAGATACATAATGATAAGTAATTGGGTTTGACATATTTTCATGCCCACAGCTCATCTGGGATGTTGTTTGACTAAAAGATTGAATTATACGAGAACTTGCCACTGAAGGGTATTTTGATAATTTTTTATCAAAATTTTAAATCTTTCGAGTAGTCATGATACATTGCTAGACATCAATCTTGACTTGTAAATTCATCAAAATTAAAAGAGTTTAATTCTGGAGTCAATTTGGAAGAGTCCAAGTTGATTGGGACTCTTCGGGTGACCTAATCTTATCGGATTAGGGTTACGTCGAAAGTCTTGATCCACTACTGACTAGATTTGGAATTCAATGGGTCACACACTTTAGAATTTGATCTTGGTCTGATCTAATTAGAGTTTAATATAAATTTTATGGGTTAATTTGATATGCTAGCACATTGTATTAACCCAAGTTTCCAAATTGGTTTAGATCAAATTGTTTGAGCTAACCTAGACCAGTTGGCTTTGACCTAATGGGATTGGGTCAATTTGGATTAGATCCTTATCTAACTTGAAAGAGTTTCAAGTAGAGAAGGAGTCCTCCACATCCATCAGAAGTCACAACAAAAAATAAATGCCGTCCACCTAAATTGGCGTGAGAAGTGGAGAGTCCTTCTTAATGAAGACTCTTAACTATTACTCATTATCTTAAATTCCCGATCAGTTCTCCTATGATTTGATGCCAAATTTAATTCAAATTTTTATGACACATAGAAGACTAAGAGTCCTTCTGCTCTATGTATCTAAATCACCAAAAATTTACTCGATGAATTTATTTAGTTCGTAGGAAGTTGGAGTGCCAAAGGTTGGCGCTCCATGGTCTCATGTGACATCCCTTGGTCCCCTATTTATAGAGGATGCCCTAGATGGTTTCTTATGGTGATTTTTAGCTGAGATTAAGAGGAGAGACATGGTAAATATAAAAAAAAAATTAAAAAAATTTTGAGAAGAAAAAGAAAAAATTTTGAGTGGCAAATGTTGCTACTAGGGTGGTGAGATTTTCAGTAAGTGTTGCTTGAGTACCCTAGGATTTGATTTTTCCATGTGTTAGAGCTAAAAATCAAATCTTAGATTGTGTGACATCTGAAGAGTGTCTTCTTGATCTCGTTCTAGTGGTGAGATTGAAAGTAACTAAACTTTGGTGCGATCGTGATACAAGTTCGAAGCCGGTAGTGTTCTTGAGAAGATAAGGTTGCAGCAGCGCACCGGTTGGGAAGGACTTTGGCCAACTTTCATGTGGATCACTGTTGGAGGACTTCTACCTTGGGGTCTTATGGAGAACACCAACATACCACTTTTTTATATCGGTTAAAGTATAATTTTCTATCTCTTTGTATGCTTGAATTTGCTTTGATCGTGATCGGCAAAGTGATTCTAGGATTTTGAATTTGGCTCGATAGTTTTATTTGATAAGGCTATTGATTTGTTTGTTTTAAAATTTTTGAAAAATACTTTTCACTGCATGATCAAAATCCAACGACAGCAACCGCAGATATATTGGATCCCATGTGCTGTACATTGCATTGATCTTATATTGATGGATATTAAGAAGATTCGTAAGGTGCAGTAGGTGGTGGAGATTGCCCAAACTTTTACTAGATTCATTTACAATCACACATGGATTCTTTCATTGATATGGATATATACTGGGGGAGAGATCTTAAGACCCGGTATCACATGATTTGCTACCAACTATATAGCACTTGATAGTCTTTTTTAAAAGAAAGCAGCCTTACGTTAGATGTTTGTCAGTACCAAGTGGTAGGAGAGCAGATATGCGAGGGCTGGCACTGATGGAAGTCATGTAGAGAACTTAATGATAAGTCAGTCATTCTGACAGCAGGCTGAGAAGGTAGTGAAGCCTATTAAGCCATTATATGAGGTGCTTCACACCGTGGACAGTAAAAGATATTCCCAGATGGACTTCTTATATTACATTATGGAGAGGGCAAAGAAATAGATCAGTGAGACTGATCCAAAGCATGCTCAAAAATTTATTAACATCATTGAGCACCATTGGAACTATCTGATGGATAGAGATTTGCATCTAACCGGTAAGCACAGATTCAAGAATATTTTAAAATATTTTTTTTTATGCTTGTAAAAGTGTACTTAATCAGTTATGATTTTTATCTGCAGCTTATTATTTGAATCTGAGATTCCAATATACCATTCTTGGGATAGATATGGATAACGTGCTTCTTGCTACTCTTCGTAATGTGATATATAAGATGGTGCTCGATCCAAAAATCACATCGTTGTGTCTGCAAAAGGTATACTAGTTTAAAACAGATGTGATTATTCAACTAAATTTGATCTATACTTAATGATATTTATAAATTTAATAAATATATTTTTTTTATAGACGAAATAGTTTAGAGAGGGATCAGACAGCTTTGAAGTCTCATCAGCTATCGTAAGCAAAAAGCAGATGAATCCAGGTAAATTATATATCAATAATGAGCAGCATAGATATGTAATTTTGCTTAATAATATCATAAAATTTGATATGTAATTTTATTTTTGCAGTTGAATGGTAGATTCATTTTGGAATGTCCGCAGAAAATTTGAGAGGTATGGCTGTCCGTATTCTTTCTTAGACGGTCTCTGCTAGTGGCTGTGAGCGCAATTGGTTGACTTTCGCTCTTATCCATAGCAAACAGAGAAATCGTCTGACACAAAAATACCTCAATGATCTTGTATATGTTCATTACAATCTGAGGTTGAGGCTAAAATACATTCAAGAGGAAGTACAACTGAAGTACACTAATCCGATACTAGATGATTATGCTGACGAGGATGACGATCCGATCATCGGATGGCTTGCAGGTCAGCAACAAGAGCCAGAGCTTGATGAGCCAGGGTCCCCTCCACAATCAGCCAGTGTGGTAACTAAGGAGATCAGGATGGATTCAGGGCAATAGGCAAAAAAAAAAATATTCCATGTAAAGTTTCAGCTGATCAGCCATAGCCTGAGGGGATACAGGGGACTCATTTATCACATGACTCGATGTTCGAAATATCTTCGCAGAAGTTCAAGCGACAGATGTATAAACGAGATCGGCAGTCGCAAGAAAATATTTATCCTCTCAATCACAGGATACTCAGTCACAGAGAGGCACAAGGGGAGAAAGAAAAGACAGTTACACATGCACCACTCTTGAGAGTACAGGAGCTATCTGACTCATATTCGGAGATCAGGGAGAGTGATAATGATACTGGTAGTAGTAGTCATGGATCTGATGATCAGGGAGGAACTGGAGGATAGGAGATCACTGTTTATGAGATATAGCCGTCGGTGATATTCGATTCACCAGTGAGTCTCAGTTTACACATACCACACAAGATAGGGACCATGGTGGACAAGTCGGTAGAGACCATGGAGAACCGATTTCATATAAACGACGGGCTCCTAGAGGTCGTCTAGCACATGATGCAGCTACAGACGATCTTGCATGTGGAGTAGGGTCCATGGATGTATCTGGATCATCCTCGCATTATGGATCCTATTATCCGATGCCACCTTATGATCCATATGGATATGGTAGATCCGAGGTATCATCTTCTAGTGGTTAGTACCCTATGCAGTCTGGAGTATCTTACGGATTAGATTTTACTACCGGTATATTTGGATGGGCTTCTCCACAGCCATACCATCATCCTGAGAATACTTTTCGGAGTCAGAATTTGAGTGAGAGATCTGAGATGTCTTACAATCTAGAGAGAATGCCTTATGGGATGAATATTCAAGAGTACAGTACATCTTAGTTAGAGGGTTGGACTGATATTCCTTCAGATTATGCTAATGATCTAAATATCTACGAGCGTCACAGACACTCGACGAGAAATTAGATGTAGAGCAGATCTTGAGGTTAGTATATTATTCTTTGTGCTTTGTACTTTAAAAATTTAGATATATTTTAATGTATATTTATATATATATTTTTAATTTTAGGATGATATAGTTATAATATAATGTAAATAAATATATATTTAAAATTTTGGATCAAAAGTCCTTGTACCGCTACCGAACTCAAAAATTGAACCCAAATTTGTCAATAATATGCAATATAATGTAATTTTGGATTGTATTTATGAATTAATAACTTGAACACCCAAAAAAAATTATGTTGATACCGAATCGGTACGCCGAAGCGTATCGTGTGTCGGTACGGTATGGTACCGATATCGTACCATACTAGTCTGCCATCAGTACGGGGTCCGGTATCGGTATAGCGGATCTTAGATCTAATTTAGGAACTCTTCAGGTTCTAACCTACCCTTGAACTCACCGACATCTATCTTAATATCCTGATCCTAATGTGTGGTGTTTGTTTGATGTTGGTTTGGTCAGTTTCTCCTGGGAGGTATGTCTTCTATATTAGGGTCGCTCTCAAAATTGGTGGCTCCATCCCCTCTGTGTTGATGAGTTATGGTCATGGTTTCTAACATTTGTTGTATTTGATTTAGTTGATTTTGCATATTTCTCGTAGCCTCTTGTTGTCTTTTATATGCCTCTCTCTAATCTGTAGGATTTTTAAGTGATTGCTCACCATTTTGAGATGCTAATGGCCCAACAAGGATATATTAAGGATTGGAGAAAGTTGTGGACAGCTAATAAGATGCAAGAAATGGACTTTCAACACTTTTTTTTAAAATCTTCCTAGACAACAATGAAGTGCAGATGGGACAAGATCATGCAATATGCATGCAATGATGTATGATTCTAATAATGCATGTGAATAAAAGTCTTTGGATCAGAACTTACTTTGATACCACTTGATGTAGCTGCAATAATTTAAGAAAAGTCCAGCACAGGAAGTAAAGAAAATTTCAACAATAATTTAATGCAGAAACAGATTAACAGCATTTATAAGAACTAAAGATGACAGACCAACAACTGAGATCAATACATCAATGCCAAGTGCATATAAAAGTCTCCAAAAAAACTCCAAGAAATGAATCTTTCTAAGCTTAATTATTTATAAAGATAATGGATAGGTTTTGAAAAAAGGTGAGGAGGGTAAAAGGTGGGGTAAAATATTGTGATGGTAATGAGATAATGGCAATTACCTTAGATGAGAAGGTGAAGGTCAATGAGATTAAAGATTGCAATAGGTTCACTAGCTGCAGGTTGTCCATGACCACCAAGGCTTACAGCACTGTGATGAACAACTTTAGTATGGGAAGGATGAAAAACGAGAATGTAGAAAAAATGGAGAGGAAGGAGAGATCGATCCAGGCATGAGGAAGAAGCGACTATGGATCAAAAGATAGAGGGAAACTATATGTAGAGAGAGAGAGGAGAATTTAGGATTTCTATGAAGTCTTTGCTTTTTTGTGCTCTCCTTCTCAAGCTTCAAGAACCCATATTTATATCCCTTTTCTTCTTTCTTCCTTTTTTTATTCTTCTTTTTTTTTATTGTTCAAAAATACCATTTTCTCTCTTTCCTCTCTTTTTTTTTCTCTCTTTTTCTCTTTCCCCTTTTTCTCTTTCCTCTTTTTCTTTTCCTCTCTTGTTTCTCTCTTTCCCCTTTTTTTTCTTTTCTTTCCCTCTTCTCTAGTAAGAGATAAATCTGTGGAGAATCATATGGTCCCCATAAATCTAGATTGGCTTCTCGATTTGGGAAAAAAATAAACAAAAAAGATTTAGTTCAGATTTAGGTCAACCTATCCAATTTTTCTTAAAATAATTAAGCTGAATTGAATCAAATATCATAAAGAAAAATAACTTGACAAATAAGATAAAATTATGGCTTGATGCACTGCATCACTAAAGAGATAAACAAATCTTTGAAGATGGTTGTTCTAATTACGTTTATAAGTAATAACATGATCAAGATCTAGGTCTTTTGGTTCAAAGGATCATAGTACTATAGTCCAAGCCTTACAATCTGATACTGGATATTATGATCTAAATCAATGCTTCCACAAATCTGATATGGATAACTGGAGTTTATTCTAATCCAGATCCTAAAGGCCAGATGGTGGTTTGTAAGATCCTGAGAACAGCGACTAGGTCCTTTTAATATTTTCTTTTTAAAAAATAAAAGGGCTTTTAAGTTTTTTCTATTTCAGCATTGCATGGCACATGTTTTGATGTGGCAAGGCTTGTACCGGCTGCTCCAGGGGCACTTGAACCCTTCATTATGAAGTACATAATTGTGCGACATTTGCTTGAGCATCCATATGGTGAAAAAGGGTATTAAAATAGAAGGTTCTGGAAAGTGCTCGTCAATATATTCCTATTGGAAATATATGAAGAATGGATACAACGATCAAGATATGTTACAACTATCTACGAATCTCTTGTTGTAAAGCTGATTCTTGGCTTGAAGTATGGCATGATTATATGTGCTTTATATGCATAATTATATGTGCTTTATATATTTGGACCATGCTTTAAGATTTATCATAATATTTAGTGAAAACCCAGAATTTACATGGTTAATTTATGTTATGAATTAATTGCCATCAATGTTATGCCTGTTTGTGGACATGCATATCCAAGCATGGTTGCATCTTTAATATTCAATCCCTTTCTGTATATGATTTTCTTTGTGGAGCAACTGCAGAAGGATGCTTCTTGCTCCCACTCCATCCATTTTAATTGGAATCTTTGTTATCTTTCCATCCGAACCTGCTCTTCATTTTTATGTTGCCATAATTTTTGGAATCCCCCTTTCTACATAGCTCCATGTGGAACCTGTCAGTGGGCTGTGATAAAACAAGTTGTTTGTACCACCAGTCTATTATTTATGCACAGGACCAGAAATGACTGGAAAAATTTTCTGTAATTGAATCTGACAAGACTTCTGGAGGCTTGTGTGTTCCTTTAACTGACAGAAATTCTACCAGTTACCTTGTCAATGTGCTGATTGGAGTTGCTTCTTACCTCTTTCCATCCATTTACATCTCCAAATTTCTGACACAATACCTGCAATCGTAATCCAGCAAGTAACTTTTCTTGTATTTAGCTTCTGGCTGCTTGCACTTGATGCATGTCTTCCATTTGTTTTTTTCCATCTCCATGAAAGGAGGTCTGGACCTTCAGATTTGCTTTTCTTCTTGGGACAATGAGTACTCTTGCAGTTCAAATAGTTTGACGACTTACTAAATATATTGACAAGTATTTGTTTAAGAAAGATCTTAACTCCTGTCACATGTAATGTTTTGAGATACACCTTGTTTGATTTGAACAGTTTTAATAATTCCATCAGAACCTAGTTCACGTTATTTGTTGGTTCTTGTGGTGAGGATTCTGGCTGCCGTTTCATAATTTGTTCTCCTAACAAATTGTAGCCACTTGGGGGAGTATCTGATTTTTTTTCTTTTTTAAATAATTTGTACAGTTAAAATTCAAATTTGGATTTGAACTATAGAATATATGCAGATGAAATAAGTTGTAAAAATGAAAATAAATGAGATACATTCCTCTTACTGAAAAAATGAGTTATTTTCCATAAAAGTATTTTGGATAAAGTAAGACAATAATATTTACTGCATATAAGACTTAACTGGATAAAGATTTAATTGGAATTCCTGTGTTCATATTGAACCTAATTGTATTTTGAATGAGGTTGCATCCTACCAATTCACAGCTTATGTTCAGTGAATTGAGTAGCTATGCATCAGACTGCTCTGAAGACAATTCTTTGCAAAGATAACCACTTTTGCTGGTTTATCTTCATGTAGTCTTAGTCATTCTTCGCTTCCTATGCTGATTTTCTTGGTTCAATCATAGTTACTGAAGTCGATTTATTCAAGAAAGATTAAAAAAAAAAGTTGATGAAGTCTGAGATTTATTAGCAGTAAGGTAGCAGCACATCAATTGCATCTATTGTTTGATATAGTGGAGCTTCCATTCATTTTCATTTCATCTCATGTGGCTGTGGTTGCTAAAATATGAAGATACTGGAAGCTAATGCAAGAAAAATCAGCAAAGTCCGTTTTAAACCAATTTGTGGTAATGAAGTTGCAGACCTGGAAGCAAAGGTTTAAAGTGCCTGGTTTGCACCAAAGTCATCCAAAGGAAGAATCCATCTGATTCCCCAGAGAAGCTGGAAGAAGGCCAACCCTGTCAAGTCAAATTCCAGGACACAGTGGAAGAAGGGCTCTAACTGCTATATGATCAGTTACAATACAGCAGATGATGATGATAGTAAAGATGACTAGTAATTACATTGCACTCCAGATCTCTCTTTTCATTCTCCTTGCATCACTGAAACATGGATGGGAAAAGGAAAATAAGAACACCCCGGAAAGTAGCAAAAACGAAGGATGAAAAATTGAAAGGGCATTTGAGATGGTCACAGGTGAAGGGAAGTATCAACATCCGTCTCATTGCGGTGAGCTGAGCCATTAGCTCTGGGCTTATTGGGCCAGAGGCTCATGGACAGTGATGTCTCCAGGACCTCGAATTCAGGATGATTGCCTCGGACATCGAGCTGTTGGGATGGAGTAGCATGGAGAGGCCTGGAAGGACGAACCAAATCCGGGTGGAAGAACAAGTTGGGTTGCTCGCAGAAAGCGCTGGAGGTAAGGCGATCCCCCTGAGCTGCCGGAGCTCTCATGAGCTCTCTTTCTTCCCTTTGCTCTTTAACTCTCTGTAATTGTCTGAATCTCTCCTGCAGGAGAGCAATGGAGGAGTGGACAAGAGGGTCATTGTTTTGCTTCCCCATGAGACCAGTGGGAACTGAGACTTCCAGATGCACAGTAGTGTGGTGGTTGAGAGATGTTGAGATTGATGGGAGTGTATGTTTGTTTTTAAGGGCCAATCTGAGGGGTGGCTGTGCTTATTATTTATAGGGAATGGATGGGTCCTGTTGCATTCATATTATATGATTCTGTGCCCTTTGATTGATCCTGGATGATGTCAAGGAGAGAGGAGAATCAAGCCAGGGGCTGCAAAGGCCAAGAGGGAAAGGCTTTGGGGACTATCTAAGGAGTTGGGTTGGTGGATGGGAGCAGGAGTAAAGCAACTTTTGAAAGGGGGATAGGGGTGGGAGGATGGTCCAAGGGAGGCTGGAGGTTAGCATTTGGAGGGGAGTTTGGAGGAGAATATGTTGTTGTGTGATTGGTTTGTCGTCTTCTCCTTGCCTTCAAAGACATTTACGTTTGGTGGGCTTTGGATGATATAATTTCTCCTGCTTTTGGTCCTTGGTTAATGGAGTAAAATGGCCTGGATTGAGTGAATGACTAAAATAAACCAAAGTCCCGAGTGGAACTTGGATCGGTGGTTCGTAATCTACTATTCTAATAGTATTTTTGTGTCACCTTACTGCATCTTGGGACCAAGTATGCTGGAGAAGATCTAAAAGTGAAATCTAAAAGCTATGTTGCTAAAGTACTTTGCAATGTTTCACTCTTCTGTTTTCTTAGAGAGAGGCGGTGGAACCATCTGAGTATAATATTTAGGTCCAAATATTTAGAAAGGCACCTATAAGGCTGAATGTATCCAAGGTGCAACCGGTGCTAAGATGTGGTTAGTTACAAACACAGTGTGGGTGGCACCTTTCGAGAAGACATTATTAGGTGGACTAGGTCCAGTATGGACCTATGGTGAAATCATCCTAGATGAATTCATCTGACCCTAGGTACAATTATTATGTTGGTTCATTTCATCCCAAGTCCATGATAGATTTGGTCCATCTAATATATATATATATATATTTTTTTTGTTATATTAAATATATCAACAGGAAACTGATGAGATCGTATTTAGTGGTATGTTATAAGATGTGTAATGATCAATATTTTTATTTATGTCATTTTCTTAATAAAAATATATGTTTTGAAATTCATTTTTCTTGAAATTTTCTAAAATAAATTGTCCCAGATGAAACAAATAGGTCTTTATTAGGTGAATAGTGATTTAGATAATAAGGCTGTTATTTTCATGTTGCAGTACTATCATAACAGTTGTTATTATAGTTATTGTTTTAACATTAAACAATGTGAAGTCATCTAAGGTGGGGTAAGAAAAGGTGCTGGAGTTATGGATCGGTTTACCCAGGACTAGGGCATTTGATCTAGGTGGAGGTTGGGTGGGTATATGATATAGAGGGTGGAGAGTAGCCCTCCCAGACCTAAAAGCAATAATATTTAGCAGTTTCACTGAGGGTCCCTTATGATGGAACCATACCGTAATCAAAACCTGTATCCAAAGTAGTAGTAGTTGTTTTTCAGAAGGCCTAAGGTCGAGTGAGGTTTTGCTTTTGTAACAGCTTGATTGGATTCATTTACCAAAACATAAGACACGCACACAGACACAGACACAGAGGCCAGTATGGTTTTGGACAAAAGGTGCACCTCATCTACCTGGGCTATATTATATGGTTAATGATTTCCAATCCTTTGTGAGTTGGTGCTGTTATGGGTGGAAGGAAGTTTAAGGGTTTGAGAGGGAATAATTTTGGGGTTTGATGAAATCCCTTTCATGTCACTTTCTCTTTTGTCCTGGAGTTATTTGGATGGGAATGGCATGTGGTCCAGGAGCAAATGATACTTCCTAGTTCTTTTGTTATGCTTTTATTTTCTAGGTTGCCCCCCTACGCTACCTGTATTCCTTGCCCTCTTTGACCTGGAAATATGTCACCTATGTTTAGGCTAAGGAAACAGGGCACATCCTTAAGATGACTACGGAAGCGCAGGTGAATGAATTCGTAATATTTGATTTCAATCAAGCAACTCACAAATCAAATTTGCCTCTCATAAACTGTCATGATATTAATTTGTTTAAGTTGAAAAGCATAGTCAATTAGTCATTTCTTGAAGCTGAGTAGTGATTTGCATTTTTGTTCATTTTGTTAATCATACCAAAATATTTCTTTTTTTTGTTTCCTTACCATCATATTACCGATCCTGGACTAACTACTCTGGATAAATGGAAACCCAAAATTAAGTTTTTCTTTCTCTTTTTTTTTTTTTTTTTTTTTTGTGTGTGTGTGTGTGTGTTTTTTGTGTGTATATACCAATTGTAGTCAATTAATTTGTTCCTATACGCCCTTTAGGGATGCCCTAGAAGGTAGGGGGTGCTAGCCTTAGAGCAGGCCCTTCATCTTTTACATGCGCCACTCTTAGGGCACCACAATTTGGCAAGGTTAGTAGCCACCTATCAAAATAAACTGCCCTCACTTGGATTCAATCCAAGTGGCCTATGGTTACCCCAGATTCTTACTTGACCTGACTTATCTCGATCCTTATATCTAAATGATTTTTTTTTGTTCAATATCTTCTCCAATTAAATCTGAACCTTACTCGATCCAAATTATGAGAGGACAATCAATTGAAATGCCATTCCAATCAACCTCGAGACAAGGGACACATTCTAGATGTATTATTGAAATAGTTTAACTTAGGTCATAGGTCACTAAAGACATGCACCTTTAGGTCCTCTCAATCACGCATCAACTATATGATCCAGTACAAGAATATGCAGCTCATTTTACATTACTGAATCTTTTGGTAAGAATGAAACCAGTTATTTTTATTGTTATTACACAAGTTACATCCTCTAATTCAGTCCTCTATGATTCTGATATCCTCATATGACCATGCAATACAATATTATCAAACCTTTAGCTATATCGATCATGAACTATCAAAATCTTAAACATGTCAGACATCCTTTAATGAAAATTATTCACGTAAACTCTTTTTGAAAATAATTAATTATTAACTATAATAATTTTGTAAAATAATTATTTTTAAAATCTTTTAAGTTACTTTTTGATATGTCCAACCATCTCTTTATTCTAATATTGACATTATGCCACTATGATGCTTTTTATATTGGATAGCTTGATCCTCACTCTTATTTGAATCTGGTTAACCATTATGCTTTTTATCAAGGATAAAATCTAGTGTGTCATCATCAACACAAGTTTGGCTGTAAATTGATCGTTAGACAAAGCAAGGTATCATGTCTTTTAATTTAAGGGAGCACTTGCAAGATTGTGTACCTAATTCATACCTTTATCCCTAAATGCTTTATAAGATGCATCCTTGAGTACTTTTTCCTAACTATGTCCTATCGCTTGTGCATCCAAGTGTCAATACAAGGTTTGAGCTCGATAGAGGAACTCTACACCATTGCTATATACCTAGGTAACTTTGTAGGTGCAATGTCCAATCCCACATATTGTTGTGAACAAGTTTCCATGGCAAGTATATCCATTCCTCTTCACCAAAAAAAAAAAAAAACTCATCCACTTGGATAAACATCCATAGTACACGTTGTCTCTTTTCTAGCTCTATGGCTGATATTTGATGCATGCTCTATGTTATATATGACTGTATTAATCGATAGCCATGATTTCTCAATCATTCTTGATGTTAAATATGCAAATGGTTTTTTGGATGTAAATTTCTTCGAATGCTAGACATGTACAGCGTATTATGAAAGATTGGATCATATGTTAAGTTATCTTTTAAGTTGATTGACCCATCCCAAGTACTTGCACCAAGAAGTCATTAACAAGGGTTGCGCGTTCTCCACTAGATTCTTGAAATATAGTGAACCAAGGGAGATCAAAACACATCCATGTCTTAGAATCAAGCCACCAAATGTTGAAGGCAATGATAAGATTAGCTGAAGGGTCTATGGCTACAAAACCAAGAGAGGGCTGATCTGCAAGTTCTACTAAGTTCGCTAAAGGCTTTAGAATATTTGAATATCTCTTCGAATATAACTTGAAAGAAAATTGAAATGTATTTGAATCAGATGGTGTAGAAGGATTTTAATCACTAAATGGTCTAGAGTGGTTATTTGGTCGCCACTGGTGTTAAAAAATAATAAAAAAAGGGTTCTTGGCATACATACCCCCCTAAATGTTAAAAATCATATGAATACTCTTGAAAAATTGATATGTGCATATGTCCGATCATAAAACACTTGTTTTATATATATGCTCCTTTTTTTTTGTAGATGTACTAATACTATCTAATACCGTTAAGAAATTAGCAGTTTAAAATTGAAATAATTAAAATATTCTTAATGGGTAGATATGTAAAAGGAAATATTTATAAGAGTATATATTAAAATAGAAACTTTGCAAGAATATTCATATAATTCAATATACTTAAGACAATATACATATCCAAAAAAAATAATTTTATTTTTATCTAATTCAACTTAGTTTTATGCTCGGACTAGGCTAGTGCTTGTCATTAATATCTTTCTACGAAAATATAACTCAAAAAAAAGATTGATTTGATGATTATATAATTAAAAAACATTGTTATTGGAAAGAGGAAAAATTCAACTGATCGGATAAGTTTTCAATAAGACCCATTAACTTATTATCTGCTTTTGAAGTAAACAAAGATAATTTTATAATTTTTATAAATTTTTAATTTAAATAAATATGATCTTGACTAATGATATTAGTTGAACTGCTACGTCAAAGGTATTCATGCAAAAACAATATTTTGTGGAAATATGCATGCAATTGTCAAATTGGAAGGATATTTACGTAAATCCAATACTTGTAAGGATATTCACATACAAAATACGAGATTTTTTTTATGTACCCTCAAAAATATATGAAATTAAATGAATACCCATAATGTTGCTCTTTTCTTGTATATTCTTATAAATATTTTTTTTTCAATGTGTATCCATTAAGGGTATTTCATTCATTTCAATTTTAAACTGTTAATTTTTTTAATGATATTAGATGGCATCAGTATATATGTAAAAAAATGAAATAAAAATATATATATATAATAAAGTATTTTGTAAGGATATATATGTAAATATTAATTTGAGAATTATATTTATGCAAATTCTAATGTTTAGGAGGACATGCAAAGAACCCATTATCCGGAGGGGGGGGGGGGGGATCAGATATTTGATTTTGCACAAGAAAGACATCATATCTCGATTTTTGTTTGAGTGATGTCAAGGATAAATCTAATTTCTCTTAGTAAAATATCGTATCTAATAACATACGATCAATGTCAAATAGGTTTCTATCTCATCTTTCAATAGCGTGTAATAATGTTCATGCAAAGGATTAAATTCAGGGGGCTAAGGTTTCAAAGATTTAAGTTAATTGCTTTTATATTTCTCGGTTTCCAAAAGCATTCAAATGTGATAAGCAATAAAGATAATGAAAAGTAATTTGGAGCACTATAAAAATTAACTGATATGAATCCCGAATCAAAATCCTCTTTTAAAAATATCATTTCAGAAATTAAGTCGCCAAACTAATGTGCGTAGAAAATTGAGAACAGTGTTTCTGATAATTTATCAAAATACAGCTAGTGTTTTCTTCTTTGCAGGTTACTGTTTATGGAAAATCCGGAACAGCGAGCAGAAATTTTAAATACTGGTGTAATCGTTTACTAAATTGGAGCAGTGCTTATTATTACTAAATTATTTACTAAATTTAAATATGGCTGAAGTGGATGCTACTCATCCAATAACTCTTTACAGAGATCTTTAAAAGTAAAGCTTGCAGTCCAAAAGGTTTCAGCTTCAAAGTACACCTTCGTGCAACATGATAGGCGATTTCCTACTCCCGAGATCCTTGCTTACTTTCTCGTGGTATGATCAGGCAAGAGGTGGAGAAACAATACTTTTCAGCATTTGCCGAAAACATACTGCCCCATGAGCCTGCCGACGCACATGAACAGACAAGGCTGTTTGCCAGTGTTCAGAAATCATGTCCATTTAAGTCCTAGATCTTCCAACAAGAAATAAAGTCAGTGCAATAGTGAAGGAATCCGCCAGGTCATATACCTCTAAAAGCACAAATCTGCGGTACCAGAGAGGATAAAACCAAACAGTAAAATCAAATCAGAACTTCTGAACTCGCTATTGCTCGTGGAAGAACAAAAATTGTTTGAATTTATCCTTTTTTTTTTTTTTTGGGTAAAGGATTTATCTTCTTTTTTGTTTTTCAATACGGTGCTCGGACTGAACCGAATTTCCATTGCAAATTGGCGGAAGAATTAAGCAATGCACATGACCATGTCTGCAAATGAAGTGTATGGTCATGTTTCTAGAGGTGTTAGAGATAAGAAAAGGTTTGAAAAATATTTGCATCGTGTCCAGGTAGATTAACGATAAAGAATGTAAAAAAAGTGGCAACATGTACAACAACAAGTTCACAGCTAATGAATTGCCAAGAGTCATCAATGTCACACACACACACACACACAGAGGAGGTGCTTAGAGTGCTTTTGAGAGTATTTGATCCTAAATGCTTTCAAATAAAATTCACTCACATTGTTTATCATGATCTATGACATCCAAATTGGCTAGAAACTAAAATAATGCATTCTTTAGGATTTTCCAACCATGTTTCAAATAATTACAAAATGGACAATTTTAACAACATGATAAAGTTTTTTGATTAAATTTGTAGACTAGAAGAATTCAGATCAGCTGAATTTTGTTATTGCAAATTTTGAAATATTTAGATCAAAATTAACAGTTTGGATTTGTGGATGACATAATTTACAATTACCATATATTTTTTCTCCAAAGCAATATTGATATTATTCATTTTCTATATGCATCTGCATAGACTAGAAACCTCTAAAACAAACAGTTCTCAGTTTTTAGCAAATTTAAATGTCATATATTATAATCAATAATGTGAATTTCTTTTTAGGAGGAACACATTGATTTTCATTGAGAAACATTTAGAACCCAATGCTTTTGACAAAAATTCTAGCCTAATTCTGAAAGCGATATTCACAATAGAAAGACTATAATTCACAATGGAAGCGGATTGGCAAATTCCCACATAAGTTCCGATTGAAAGATTCCCACATAAGTGCAGATTCACAATTGAAATTGTTGGGTATAAAATACCCTCAGCCGAAGTTCCCAACGGGACTAACCCTCGCGAGTCTCCTCCAACTCCGACCGCAAACAGGCTCCGCCCGGACTCCTACGGGAGCCGGACTCCGTCTCCAACTTCAACAGCAAGGAAGACTCCGCCCGGACTCCTACGGGAGCCGGGCTCCGCCGACAACTTCAACCGCTGGTAAGCTTCGTCCGGACTCCTACGGGAGCCGGACTTCGCCCCTGACTTTAACTGCAGGAAGACTCCGCCCGGACCCCTACAGGAGCCGGGCCTCGTCCCCGACTCCGGCTGCAGGCAGACCTCGTCCGGACTCCTACGAGAGCCGGACTCCGCCCACAACTTCAACTGCAAGGAAGACTCCGCCCGGACTCCTACGGGAGCGGGACTCCGTCGCCAGCTTCAACTGCAAGCAGACTCCGCCCAGACTCCTACGGGAGCTGGACTCCGTCACCAGCTTCAACTGCAGGAAGACTCCGCCCGGACTCCTACGGGAGCCGGGCTCCATCGCCAACTTCAACCGCTGGTAAGCTTCGTCCGGACTCCTACAGGAGCCGGACTTCGCCCCTGACTTTAATTGCAGGAAGACTCCGCCCGGACCCCTACGGGAGCCGGGCCTCGTCCCCGACTCCGGCTGCAGACAGACCTCGTCCGGACTCCTACGGGAGCCGGACTCCGCCCACAACTCCGACCGCAAGCAGACTCCGCCCGGACTCCTACGGGAGCCGGGCTCCGTCCACAACTCCAACTGCTGGTAAGCGCCGACCGGACTCCTATGGGAGCCGGGCTCCATCCCCAACTCCAACCGCAAGGAAGACTCCGCCCGGACTCCTACGGGAGCCGGGCTCCGTCCACAACTCCAACTGCTGGCCACAGTAACAGATAACACTGCTCCACTCCCTGCGGCGGACCCTATGCAGCTCCATTATTTCCTGGCAGGCCGTACTAACGGCCACGATTCTGCTCCACTCCCTGCGGCGGACCCTACGCGGCTCCATTACTTCCTGGCAGGCCGTACTAACGACCGCGATTCTGCTCCACCCCCTGCAGCGGATCCGGTGCGATTCCACCACTCCCTGACGAGTCACGACAACGGACGCCGCTCCACTCCCCGCAACTGATTCCACGTGGCGAGCTACGACGATAGCCACGATTCCGCTCCACTACCCTTCGCAATAAATTCCTCCTGACTATGGGCGGCCCACTACCAGACGGTTACGAACATCGCTATCAGTCTGTTGCATCCTCCGCCTATAAAAAGGGGACCCCAGATACGTTATTCTTTAAGTTCTCATTTTTTATCTAGAAACTCTACTAAAATTTTCGTTCGAGCACTCCATTCTTGTTAAGACAGAGAACTGACTTGAGCGTCGGAGGGTCTTGCCGAAGCAACCCCACCTCCGGTTTAGACTTCTTTTGCAGGTCCCGGCGACGACCGCGACTCCCTCGACTCCAGCTTCTCCGACGCTGGTGGATTTTTGCACCAACAGGATTGGCGCTAGAGGAAGGGGCTGAACCTCCGCGGTACCCTTGTTCTTAAAGGAGCGCTCAACGGAACCGCCTCTGGTTATCTTCTCCGACATCCGCTCCTTCCTCCCACTGGGTCCGCGCCCGATGTCTTCTCGCGAAACATCCACACGGTGACCCACGACCCCCGCAGCCATGTCTCGGGCCCCGGTCTCGCCTCTGGTTTCCCAGGCCCCACATCCTCCAGCAATGGTCGCTGGCATGGAGCGGTCGGACGATCAGCCTCCGACGGATTTCGCCAACACCATCTCAGGAGGATCCCGGCAAGAAGCAATCGACGCACTGGCCGTACCCCCTAAGCGACAAAAGATCGAAGAGCCCATAACCTTTACTGAAGAAGACGCTCAGGGAGTTCAATTCCCTCACAACGACGCGGTTGTAGTTTTCTTGAATATAGCAAATTACGACGTCCGCCGCGTCCTTGTCGACAATGAAAGTTCGGCCGACATTTTGTTTTACGACGCTTTTTCAAGAATGTCCGTCCTTGACGGCCATTTGAGGCCGATTAGCACACCTCTGGTAGGGTTTACTGGTGACGCTGTTCCTACGGAGGGAATCATAGCTTTGACTGTGGCCGCGGGTCGATATCCAAGGCAATCCAGGGCTCTGGTAAATTTCCTGGTGGTGAAGGCGCCGTCGGCCTACAATGCAATCCTCGGCCGACCTGGCCTCAATGCTCTCCGAGCCATCGTATCAACCTACCATTTGAAGTTGAAATTCCCCACCAGCCAGGGGATCGGAGAGGTCCGAGGAGACCAAGCCCTGGCCAGACATTGCTCAACATAGCCTTGCAAAGAAGCGATCAGTCCGACCCCTATCCAGTTGACGAGTTGGATGTCCGCGACGACCTCACTGAAGAGAGGGGCGGCCCAATCGAAGATCTGGTGCCGATCCCTCTGAACGACGGGAACGTGGAGCATGTGACGATGATCGGCTCCAACTTGGGGGAGGAGGTGCGGACGCGTCTCATCGATTTTCTACGAAAGAATGCGGACGTTTTCGCTTGGATTCCAGCAGACATGCCGGAGATTGACGCGGAAGTCATGGAGCACCGTCTGACCGTCGATCCAAAGCATCGACCGACGAAAGAGAAAATTCGAGGTCATGCACCAGAGAGGCAGAAGGCGATAGCCGAAGAAGTAGACAAACTCCTCAAGACCGGATTCATTAGGAAAGTCAATTATCCTGATTGGATTTCCAACGTTGTCCTAGTCAAAAAGGCAAACGGCAAGTGGAGGATGTGCATAGACTTCAAAAGGCTGAATAAGACCTGCCCGAAGGACAGCTACCCCCTTCCCAGAATCGATCAACTGGTGGACGCGACCTCTGGCCATGAGCTCCTTACCTTTATGGATGCATTCTCCGGTTATAATCAAATCAGGATGGCACCAAAAGACGAAGAAAAGACCGCTTTCATTACTAACTGTGGCCTTTACTGTTACAGGGTCATGCCTTTCGACCTCAAAAATACAGGTGCAACCTACCAACAGTTGGTGAACAAAATCTTCAAGGAGCAGATCGGCCGCAACATAGAGGTCTACGTGGACGATATGCTCGTAAAAAGTAGATCTTCCATGGATCACGTTGCCGACCTCGAGGAGACCTTCGACGCTCTCAAGAAATATAAAATGAAGTTGAACCCGACTAAATACGCTTTCGGAGTAGCCTCGGGAAAGTTCCTGGGCTTCATGGTGTCGGGGCGCGAGATTGAGGCCAATCCAGAAAAAATTCACGCCATCCAGGAGATGGCCGCCCCGAAGTCGATAAAGGAGGTTCAGCGCCTTACAGGGAGGGTAGCAGCCCTGAATCGCTTTGTCGCAAGGTCGGCCGAACGGTGCCTACCCTTCTTTCAAATCCTCAAGCAGCCGAAGAACTTCTGTTGGACCTCTGAGTGCCAACGGGCGTTCGAAGAACTGAGAAGCTACCTCGGCTCACCCCCGCTGCTGGCAAGACCGGAGCCTGGGGAGGAACTGTTTTTATACCTGGCGGTCTCTCCCATGGCTCTCGCGGCAGTCCTTGTCAAAGAAGAAGCAAAAGTCCAACGGCCAATCTACTACGTCAGTCGCGTGCTAAGAGACGCCGAGACCAGGTATACCAAATTAGAAAAACTGACTTACGCCCTGTTGATTGCAGCTCGAAAGCTTCGACCCTACTTTCAAGGGCACACCATAACACTGCTCACTGACCAACCGATCAAGGCGATTCTACACCGGACGGATGCCTCCGGGAGAACGGCAAAATGGGCGATCGAACTCACAGAATTCGATATCAACTATCGACCCAGGCCGGCAGTGAAGGCCCAGATATTGACGGATTTCATAGTGGAGTGTACTATCCCGGAGGAGGCCGAATCTGAACAGGGCGAAATTGACAACCTGAAACCCCGACCGAACTCCCCTAAAGAAAAAGCAGATCCCTCTGATTGCTTTTGGGCTCTCTACGTGGACGGTTCTTCCAACATGTCAGGTGCAGGTGCGGGCCTGATCTTGATCAGTCCGGAGGGAATTGTCGCGGAGTACGTTCTGCGCTTCGAGTTCCCCGCAACGAACAACGGGGCGGAATATGAAGCTCTGATCGCAGGACTGAAGATCGCCAAAGAGCTGGGAATAGATCGGCTCCGGGTCCACAGTGACTCTCAGTTAATAGTGGGACAAGTCAACGAAAACTACGAGGCACGGGAGGACAGCATGGCTAAATATCTGAAAAAGGTAAAAGAGCTCATCCCCACCTTCGACGGCTTTGACATCAGACAGATTTCGAGGTTGGAAAATACCAGGGCCGACCTTCTCTCCAAGCTGGCAATGCTAGCTCCGACCGAATTACCCAAAAGTGTTCTCTTTGAAGTACTTAAGTGCCCGAATACGAAAGAATCATGACCCGTTATGGAAATTGACCGCGAGCCCAGCTGGATCGACCCACTGATAACATTTCTCAGAGACAGCGTTCTCCCCCAGGATGCGAAAGAAGCTCGGAAGCTTCGAAACCAAGCCTCCCGATACATCCTCTATGAAGGCAAATTGTACAAGAGATCATACTCTTTGCCCCTCTTAAAATGTCTCCGGCCTTCGGAAGCCGACTACGCTTTATGGGAAGTGCATGAAGGAATCTGCGAAAATCATCTGGGGGCTAGATCTTTATCCCACAAGTTGCTCCGCCAAGGATATTACTGACCGACAATGCATCATGATTCGATTGAATATGTCAGAAAATGCGATCGATGCCAGAGATATACCAATATCCAGAGACAACCCACCACCGAGCTCACACCCTTGAGTGCCCCATGGCCTTTTGCGCAGTGGGAGATGGACATCCTTGGTCCCTTTCCCATAGCATCTGGGCAGAGGAAGTTTCTCCTTGTAGCGATCGACTACTTCACCAAATGGGTTGAAGCCGAACCACTAGCAAAAATCACAGAAGCAAAAGTGCAAGATTTCGTCTGGAAGTCAATCGTGTGCAGGTTCGGTCTGCCTAGGGCCCTAATCACTGATAATGGATGGCAATTCACGGGAGCAAAATTCGTCAGATTCAACGAAGATCTGAACATCTCCCACAACTTCACATCAGTAGCCCATCCTCAGGCGAACGGTGAAGCTGAGGTAACTAACAGAACCCTTCTGCAGGGGATTAAGACAAGGCTCGAGAAAGCGAAGGGAACTTGGGCGGACGAACTTTATCATGTGTTGTGGGCATATCGAACTACCCAGAGGCTGCCCACAGGAGAGACCCCCTTTGCTTTAGCCTTCGGTACGGAGGCCGTCATCTCAATCGAGCTTAAACTCCCGTCGACACGAGTCGTAGCATTCGACGAACATCAAAATTCGCAAGGTCTTAAAGCCAATCTCGACCTGCTGGAGGAAAGGCGGGAGATAGCTCAGGTCGAATGGCAGCCTACAGACAAAAAGTCGCTCGCTATTACAACTCTCGAGTCAGGAACAAAGTCTTTAGAGCAGGAGATCTAGTGCTTCGACGAGCAGCTGTCTCACAATCTCAGGATCGAGGGAAGCTTGCCCCAAACTGGGAAGGCCCGTATGAGGTCAAAGAAGTAGTCCGGTCCGGAACTTATTATCTTAAGGAGCTCGGAGGAGCCGACCTCCCGCGACCATGGAGCTCGGAGAACTTACGGATGTACTACCAATAACTTCATTTTAATTAAAAGTTGTATATCTACATGTCTTGGGCACTATCCTACATCTACAGGACAATCCAAACAAATTGTATCAGAAGTGACAGGGGAACCCCGTTTCGGCAAAGTCGAAGGCCCGGTTCCTTTTAGACCGGGTGGGGGGAGAGGCCCTGCAACGCCCATATGCGCCCCCACAGCCCTGTTAGGGACAGGAGGAGGACCTCGCCCTAACTTGAGCAAAGTCGAAGGCCCGGTTCCTTTTAGACCGGATGGGGGGAGAGGCCCTGCAACACCCATATGCACCCCCACAGCCCTGTTAGGGACAGGAGGAGAACCTCGCCCTAACTTGAGCAAAGTCGAAGGCCCGGTTCCCTTTAGACCGGATGGGAGGAGAGGCCCTGCAATGCCCATATGCGCCCCCACAGCCCTGTTAGAGACAGGAGGAGAACCTCGCCCTAACTTGAGCAAAGTCGAAGGCCCGGTTCCCTTTAGACCGGATGGGGGGAGAAGCCCTGCAACGCCCATATGCGCCCCCACAGCCCTGTTAGGGACAGGAGGAGAACCTCACCCTAACTTGAGCAAAGTCGAAGGCCCGGTTCCCTTTAGAGCAGATGGGGGGAGAGGCCCTGCAACGCCCATATGCGCCCCCACAGCCCTGTTAGGGACAAGAGGCGAACCTCGCCCTAACCAGAGCTGAACCTTATTACGACAGAAATAGGGAAAGAACCTCGCCCCGACATCAATTAAGATCTGGTCATTCAAGACCAGATGAGAAGAAGGGGGACCTTCCCCAGCGGCCCCTTCGTGATAAAACTCCGTCCGGACTCCTGCGAGAGCCGGACTTCGCCCTCGACTTTGATCATAAGAAGGCTCCGTCCGGACTCCTACGAGAACCGAACTCCATCTCCGACCTCAACTGCAGGCAAGCTCCGCCCGGGCTCTTACGGGAGCCGGACTCCTCCAACTTCGGCTGTAGGCAAACTTCGTCCGGACTCCTACGGGAGCCGAACTTCATCCTCGACTTCGAACGCTGGTAAGCTCCGCCCGAACTCCCATGGGAGCCGAATTTTGCCTGACTTCAATTACAGATAGACCCCGTTCGGACTCCCACGGGAGCCAGACCTTGCCTCGACTTCACCTGCGGGAGCCGAACTCCCGCAGCCTCACCAAAAAAAAAAAAAGAGAAGAGAGAGGAGAAGGGAATACAACAATAACAACGGTAAAGGAAAAAGTTCGGCAGACAACGATTCGACGCAAAGTACAGACGAGGTAACAAAATCACCTTCTCATTTTTCGACTAACAAGATGTATGTTATAAGATCCAGAGGGCTAGGAAAGAATACATTATTACAAGACTCAAGAACACGGCTTGGAAGGGATACACCGGAGGCCACTTCAAGCTGCAAACTTCTCTTTCCGTTTCTGTCCTTCCCAACCGCATTTTCCAATGCGTGTGACAAGCCTATCGGCTCTCGCCCCCACCTTGTTCTGCTCCACCTCCGAAATCCCAACCCTAGGGGGAAAAAGATGGGATAGATTCCAGGCGGCAGTAGGGGCAACGGCAGCGACGACGACGACCTGTTTCAAGAAGAACCGGAGTTACCCCGGAGGCGGCAATGGCGCCGGAGATATGCGTCATCACCGAATGTCCATGACAACCACCATCCTAAGTGTCCCGGCAAAGTCGGCATGCGCTACTTCCACCGTCCCCACAAGTTTCACTGCCCCACCATCGGCGCCGACCGCTTCTGGTCCCTCGGCCCCGACGACATCAAGGATCCCGCCACAACTTGTGACGACAGCTCTGCCCTCTTGACCGGTGTCACCCCGTCCTGCTACTCCAAAATTCTCAGGCAGAACGCCTTCACCGGTTATCCCCATTATTAAACCCCTGTTGTTGAAGGAATTCTCCCTCGAGCCCCCTTTAAAGCGACGGAAACCCTCAGCGGCAGCTCGACAACCGGAGAACTCACAGACTGTTGTTCTCCTCCTTGCACTCTTCCAAGTCCATGGCATCCTCTTGAGATTGGCCTCCGGGGCGGAGGCCCTGGCGGGGGAACCCCTTAGAGAGGAATCGGGGGCTGGAGACGGCAGAGAGACGGCAAAGACCAGCGTGGAGGATGCTCAGAGTCGGAAGGGGCACCGCTGGAGTAGCTGAGTGGCTAAGCTCTGAGGCGAAAGAAAGATGTCATCCTTTAGGCGAAATAAGGCCCCTGGAGGAAGAGTGGGGGGTTTAAATAGGCAACGGAGCCTGGCGCAATTATGGTGGCAGGTGCCCCTAGGCCAACCAATGCCCACCACGTGTCCTACTCGCCGCGACCTGGAGTTGACCGTTCGCAAACTTTCATGGCACGACGCTTGGGATCACGTCCCGGTGGGAGTTCCAAAAAGACTCTTCGGGTCACCCTAATCAAAAAAAGGCTCCAGCATGCGCGCATTAAATGCCAGCACATCTGAGGACGGTCGCGCGCGGACGTCAAGGGGAGAACTTCGGCTGCGACGATCTTTCTGTACTTCCTTCGTTCAAAATTTGAACTCGGAAGCAGGGGGACTGGTGTTGGGTATAAAATACCCTCAGCCGAAGTTTCCAACGGGACTAACCGTCGCGAGTTTCCTCCAACTCCGACCGCAAGCAGACTCCGCCCGGACTCCTACGGGAGCCAGGCTCCGTCCCCAACTTCAACTGCAAGGAAGACTCCGCCCGGACTCCTACGGGAGCCGGGCTCCGCCGCCAACTTCAACCACTGGTAAGCTTCGTCCGGACTCCTACGGGAGCCGGACTTCGCCCCTGACTTTAACTGCAGGAAGACTCCGCCCGGACCCCTACAGGAGCCGGGCCTCGTCCCCGACTCCGGCTGCAGGCAGACCTCGTCCGGACTCCTACGGGAGCCGGACTCCGCCCACAACTTCAACTGCAAGGAAGACTCCGCCTGGACTCCTACGGGAGCCGGGCTCCGTCGCCAGCTTCAACTGCAAGGAAGACTCCGCCCGGACTCCTACGGGAGCCGGGCTCCGTCGCCAGCTTCAACTGCAGGAAGACTCCGCCCGGACTCCTACGGGAGCCGGGCTCCGTCGCCAACTTCAACCGCTGGTAAGCTTCATCCGGACTCCTACGGGAGCCAGACTTCGCCCCTGACTTTAATTGCAGGAAGACTCCGCCCGGACCCCTACGGAAGCGGGGCCTCGTCCCCGACTCCGGCTGCAGACAGACCTTGTCCGGACTCCTACGGGAGCCGGACTCCGCCCACAACTCCGACCGCAAGCAGACTCTGCCCGGACTCCTACGGGAGCCGGGCTCCGTCCACAACTCTAATTGCTGGTAAGCGCCGACCGGACTACTACAAGAGCCGGGCTCCGTCCCCAACTCCAACCGTAAGGAAGACTCCGCCCGGACTCCTACGGGAGCCGGGCTTCGTCCACAACTCCAACTACTGGCCACAGTAACAGATAACACTGCTCCACTCCCTGCGGCGGACCCTACGCAGCTCCATTACTTCCTGGCAAGCCGTACTAACGGCCACGATTCTGCTCCACTCCCTGCGGCGGACCCTACGCGGCTCCATTACTTCCTGGCAGGCCGTACTAACGGCCGCGATTCTGCTCCACCCCCTGCAACGGATCCGGTGCGATTCCACCACTCCCTGACGAGTCACGACAACTTACGCCGCTCCACTCCCCGCAACTGATTCCACGTGGCGAGCTACGACGATAGCCACGATTCCGCTCCACTACCCTTCGCAATAAATTCCTCCTGACTATAGGCGGCCCACTACCAGACGGTTACGAACGTCGCTATCAGTCTGTTGCATCCTCCGCCTATAAAAAGGGGGACCCCAGATACGTTATTCTCTAAGCTCTCATTTTTTACCTAGAAACTCTGCTAAAATTTTTGTTCGAACACTCCATTCTTGTTAAGGCAGAGAACTGACTTGAGCGTCGGAGGGTCTTGCCGGAGCAACCCCACCTCCGGTTTAGACTTCTTTTGCAGGTCCCGACGGCGACCGCGACTCCCTCGACTCCAGCTTCTCCGGCGCTGGCGGATTTTTGCACCAACAGAAATTATCTCATATATCTAATACAATCTCAGACTTGAATAGTGCTGCACATCACCATCTAAGTTGTAAGTTAAGTTGTTCCTTTTTTTTAAAAAAAAAAAAGGGTTACGAAGCATAGTCATGATTAATCATGCTAATGCTAGATACAAAAGACAATCTTGAAATAATTCTTTATATGTATTATAGCAAAACATGAGCATATCTCAAAGTAATAATTGAACTATTGAAAATGAAAACCAAATTACAATTAATGGGATATATGATACCACTCTCAATGGTCAAACATGAAATAAAAAGAAAGAAAAAAAGATGTTACTATAATGTCAATTAAGTTGCTGATTTGTTAGTCTACCAATCTACCTTTGAGTACAACTGACTACCCTTGGCTGCTTTCTATTGTTTTGCATATGCCTGTCAGACTTCTTATTTGTTTGATTGGGTAGGCACTATGAGGCCTTGTTTATCCAAAGAGCCTGTGCTTTCATCAATAATTGATCAAATGTCTAAATTACCAAAGAGGCTGAAGCTTCTCCAGTTTATACCACCGTAGGCTGCTTCAATTTAGTCCTGCACGAGGTTATCAGTTGTTTGAAAATAGATTTATAATGCTTAATTACTGATGCAAAACCATGAACTTTATAAAACTAGATTTTCACAAGAGCAACATGAAACCAAAACTAAGAAATAACAATGAGAAGCATGGTAAACAGGGGAGAAGCAGAAAGAATTGCTTCTTGCAGTTTTCTCCATCTCTTTTTGTCCCCCTTTACTTAAGAATGACTGCTTTATGACCCAAAATTCATGGCAGATAAGTTGATAGAACTTATTACTTAACATCATAATATTTAAAAGAGCTAGCTAGCATTACCCATTAGAATATCAATCAAACCATATCAGGCAATTTTTCCCATCAAGATAGAGGAGCATAAGTCCAGTCATGCCTAGATAGATCAGCATTTCCATAGGCCATGATGGTACAGAAGTTCCAGCAAAGACAACCGCTGAGATGTATCAAACAAGTGAATAAGCATATAGTGCATGCAGTGCTACTCTCTATGAGCCATCAGAAGAACAGAATGACAGATGGCAGAAACCAAACATGCATAACATTTTTAACCACAATGATGAATATGAACTATGAACTACAGCACAACATTTACCCTCAACTCAGGTTCTCATAGAATATTATTACCTTTTCACTTTACCATATTCCTCCATAAGTACAATCCCCTATGGCACCAATTATTGGAACCGAGGAACGCATAACAAACCGAACCACATAGTCAGTCAATATGATACAGACTGCAAACTAGGATGGTTCATGGTCTTGGTATTGGTTCGTGTCGAACTGGTGTGAGCCAGTCCTTAACAGACTGAACTGCTTGAAACCACTCAGTTCCAAACAGTTCGGCTGAGCAAGGGTCCATTCTATTCAGGATCTCAATTATTAAAGGAGAAAGGTGTAACACCTTTTTCTCTCTCTGTTTCAAAATAAGAGAGAAAGGAGGAGAGGAAAGGGTGAGAGTGAAAGCATAAACAGGAGGTCTAATCTAGGTTTTTCCTTTTTTCCTATTACACCCCAAAAATAGAAAGAGACTGAAAAGAATGAAGCATCATGAAAAAAATTGTATTTGACATAATTTTATGATATGTCACATATCTTAACCAAATCTACGCAATGGTATTTTTTTTATTTTTTGATATTTATTTTATTTTTTCAAAAATTGAATATTTGGATAAAATTAATAGAAAAAACAAACGAGATAATATATTCCAAAAATAAATATCACACTCATGGTCTAACATGCCATTAGGATGGGCTACCGATACTATAACAGGATGGCACCGATACAGGATCGAGTATAGAGATTGCAAACCTTGTTTCTTTGTTGATCCCCCTTTTTTCCTCCATCTAGTCCATTCTCATCAATCATGCTAAAAATTTTGCTTAAAAAGATGGGAATCCTCCTTGTTATTGCAAAGGAGGATGGATAAAAAAATTCTCAGAAGATCCTGACATGGTTCACATAAATCACATTTTCTTATAAGAAAAGTCATATCCTTTTACCCTCAAGGCCACACATATATCCCCCTTGCCATTGAACAAGAGACTAAATAAAATCCTCAAAAGATCTTAGCATTTGTTCCCATAAATCACATTTTCCTACAAGGAAAGACATTTTATTATTTTACCCTTGAGGCCATGTAAATCCTCATCCAGAATTTGAATGAGGCCACATGTACTACCAAGACAGGAGGTCCCAAGGAATCCCCATCAATAGTTCAAATGGGACCAAAATACCTCCTGGAAGGTGGTCCACATCTATACCTTTTATGTATGATATTAATATTCAGTTTTGAAAGGAATTCACCGATATAACATGGAACACCTATCTGAAACTTCAAAACAAAAGCCAACAATGTACTCCATAAACACATAAATGAGTTCAAAACATCAATTAAGAGGATCAAATAGAAACTTTAGATTAGCAAGTATTCAAAGATCAGCATTTAAGAATCTTCATACTAATCATAAATTTTAAATTGAGGAATCCCTTTAAAATCTGAAATAAATTATGGGGTCCAAATCCAAAAAAGCAATAATTTTTTGCGTACTAACTAGCATTTCAGGCTATCAAAATAGCACTTAATTCGAAAACATGCCAAACACAACTATTCTCCTAAGATTCATCACCAAAAGGATACTTGGTCTTCAGGGTTTCTGAGGACCATTTTAAAGGTCACTGAGTTTTACAGTTTCAAAGGAATGTCGGGGTTTTAAAGGAAAAGCCACTTTAAAACACTAAATAAAACTCCTAAGCCTCTCGTCCATGCTCCTCCCCTCCATCTTCTCCTTTTCCCAGTCTCCTTCCTAGCACCTCCTTAGCTAGTTCCCCACCTGCCTCTATATACAGGAAGGTAGGCCAGCTAAGTGGGGCCCATTAAGTCACTCAGCTACGTAGGTCAGTTCCCTAAGTAGGTTGGCTCCTAAGACCATCCAGGCAAGTCAGATAGAGAAAGAAGGTCAAGCAAGTGGTGGCTCAGTATTTTTAGGAAAAAAAAAAACCAACAAGATCCTCAGCGACAACAATTTATTTACATGAATATCATTCATGTAATTGTCAACATTACATGTATATAAAGAAAGTTCCCCCCATTTGAGCTCAATAAAATATTGAAAAAAAAAAATCAAATCCCTTAAGAATTAAAAGTTGGTTACTCAGTTTTAGTTCAAACATTAGATTTTTAACTTTGGGTCAAATTTCAACTTTTAAATGCCAAGGAATTTCCTAAATCTTAAGATTTTATAAATTCTATTATGCCAAAATACTGCTAAAACCCAAAGTCCGGTAAAAAAGTCTCTTAATCACCAAAGTGTATCGCTTATTTCAATATAATTTAGCACTTGGCATATTGAGAGAAGGCCCATAGTTTAATCTTACACAAAACATACATATTTGTCCAAGTACAAAGGGCTATTACACTCAAACCATAGTCAACTATTAGTGGCCACGTCATCCATCTTTTTATATATACATATATAATGTATTGAAAATTATAACACGCAGTCAATCTTGCTTTTTTATTAGAAAAGCATTTAGTGTTCATCCAACCATAATTAGTCAGTCTTCTGATTTATCAAGTTCCTCAACTAGTCACCCACTTTTTGGCCATTGTACTCTTTTAGTACAAATACTTCGCAGCCACAAAAATCAACCGTTTTATACAACAGTATTTGCTTATTCCCCTTACATCCATTGGCCTTATTTTGTGCTATAGACAAAGGCATAGGCCTTATTATTTTTGGCTCCGCTGCTTGGTTATTTGCAAGAACAATCCTTGTTCCACTTTAGGTTTCATCACCACTTGGTAAGGAGGTTCACCATCTCAAGAGACAAATCTTCAAAATAGATACTGCTTACATAATTTATGAACCAAATGAATACTTTTCACTGGAGCTATAATCTGAGACATCTTTTAATGCACAAGGGACTTGTGTATTATTTCTACTAATTTGGCACCCAGCTATTGTCAAGGATGTCAAGAAAATTTTGTTTCCTTGATTTTAGACTATAGAATAATATTCCTAAATCTGCCTGATTGTATATTCCTATCAACCTTGATTTCTGATGTAAATATTTCTTAATTGTTTGATGTAAATATTCCTATAAACCAGTCCTGTAAATCAGCCTGATTGTACATTCCTTATCAGCCTTGATTTTTTGATATGAAATCCTTGCAAATCAGCCTGTTGTATTTTCTATATTTGTATTTTACCTCTATAAGTTCATGGCCTGAAAACTCAATTGAGGTAGGCAATTTCAAAATTCTCTTTGCATCCTTGACATTGACATGGTATCAAAGCAATTTCGGTGGTGGTGAAAAAAAAAGAAGAGGAACATCTTGTGCTATTCTTGATTGCAGAATTTGTTCCAGTTCTGTGTCAAAAGTAGTTAACCCGGTGCCTCAGTTTCTTGGGGCAATTTTGGTCTGTTCCTTTCTTGACTATGAAGCTAATTTTAGTTTGTTCATCTTGATTTAGCACAGCAATAGTCTTGACTCTTTTTTGGAATTTTTCTGATCTTTTGGGTTGGATTCAATCTTTTAGCAAGATTTCTCTTGCTTATTCTAAGTTTGTCTCTATTTTAGTTTGTGGAAACCAACTCCTTGTATTTCAGATAGATTAGTTCTCTTATTTCCACTGCAATATTTAGGACTTGTGATTTTGCGTACTAACTTTATTATTTCATATATTGATTCTAATGGATATATAAAGTAAAACAACAGTTATTCCTATCTCTTTTAATAGAAAAAATTACTCATTATGGAAATTTACTTTGAGATGCTTTATTATGGGGCAAGAATTGTGGGAATATATGGATGGCACTGAATCAAAGCCAAAAGATTCAGACATTGATGCACTAAAACAATGGAAAAAAAAAATAATGCAAAAATCCTGAGTTGGATTATTAGCTCGGTGGAACCCCAGAGAGACATCAATTTGAGGGTGTAGGATAATGTTGTACAAATATGGAATTCATTAAAGAATATATATTATCAGGACAATGATGCACAGAAATACAATCTTGCCATGAAAACCAATGGATATACTTAAGGCACCAAAACAGTCCAAGAATATTATTCGGAATTTATGAATCTATGACTTGAATACAACTCTATTATATATGAGAAACCCTTACCAGCAGCTCTTTTTGTTGTCTTGAATTACAGAAACATAATATGCGAGATCAATTTCTCATGAAGTTTAGATCCAAATTTGAGATAGTACACACCTATTTCATAAATCGAAAACTGGTGCCTAATTTAGAAAATTATTTTCAAGCAGTTTTACGAGAGGAACAACAAATTCTTTCTTATGCTAATCAGAAGCATCAAAAAGAGATTGATGTTGCCTTTGTCGCTAGTAGTATATCTAAACCACGTAACCTTCAAAATGTCCAGTGTTTCTCATGCAAGAAATTTGGATATACTGCCAAAGACTGTAAGGTCTGTAGCTATTGTAAAAAAAGGGACATATTATCACTGAATATCGACGACCCCAAAACAAAGATGTTAGAACATTCCATACCAACATTGGTGATTCTTAAGGTTTTTCATCCAATCTAGCATCCGCTGACAATTAGTCTTCTGTAATAGCCACCTCCCTAATTACTACTCAATCAATCCAACAGATTATTCAGTCAGCCTTATCTGTTATAGGAATTTCAAGTATAACCTGTTCTAATAAATCTTGATATATTGACTCTATTGCATCTAACGATATGACCTCCTCACCCACTAATTTTTATTTTCAATCTTCTTATGATGGTATCTCTTAAGTTGATACTGCAGATGGTTCCAGTCTAGATATTACTAGAAGTGGTAATATTCATTCAACATCTTTGAATCTCAATGATGTATTTTTTCATCCTCAAATTGTCCACTAATTTAATCTCTATTGGTCAACTTGTAGAAAATAATTGTAAAATCTCATTCTCACCCACTGACTGTTTGATACAAGACTTGAAAACTGAGAAGTTGATCGAGAGGGGGCGTAAAGACAGATAACTCTTCACTTTGACTCAAGCATCTCATAATAACACTGTATTTTCTGCTTCTTTTAAAGACGACTCCAATAAATTATGGACATTATGGCATAGGAAATTAGGACATCCAAATTTTAATAAACTATCCATGATGTTTCATTCTGAATTTTTTGGCAATAAAGTTACTCCTCCAAAGGAGTTTTTTTGTTCTAGTTGTTGTCTTGGTAAAAGTAAAAGTCTTCTTTTTTCAAATAGTACTCATATCTCCACTAATGCATTTGCACTAATACATTCTAATGTTTGGACTGCTCCCATGATTTCAAAGTCAGGATATAAATATTTTGTTACATTTGTTGATGACTATAGTCGATAGTCGTTTTACTTGAGTTTATTTACTGCGCTAAAAGTCAAAAATTTTTGTAGTTTTCAAAATTTTTGTGTCGATGATTGAAAATCAATTTAAAACTTAAATTAAAATTTTGCATTCTGATTCAGAGGAAGAGCATACGTCTAATGAGTTTTAAGTCTTCCTTCAAGAAAAGATATTTTATCTCAAAAATCATGTCCTCACACTCAACAAATGACGTGGTTGAACGAAAGCATCATCATATTCTTGATGTTATCTGTACCTTTTTGCTTGACGCTTCCATTCCTCCTTTTCTTTTTAGGATGAAGTTGTTAGAACTATGATTTTTTAATTAATCAATAGGTCTCTCCTATTCTTGCAAATGAAAGTCCGTACTTTCGGTTGTTTTAAAAACAACCAAATTTTAGTATTCTGCATACTTATGGGTATGTTTGTTTTATCCATCTTCCACTTCTAAAACGTAATAAGTTTTCAGCTCAATCAGCACATTATGTTTTCTTTGACTATGCAATAAATCAAAAAGATTTTCGTTGTTATGATCCACAAATCAAACACATTCACATTTCTCATAATGTTATTTTTTGTGAAAATCAATTTTTTTATGAAAATTGTTCAGCTTCAATATTGCATTTATTTGATGATTCATCATCCTTGAATTGTTTTAAACCAGTTTTGTTTATAAACAAAAAATGTCTCTAGTCAATCCGCCCTTCGCTCCCTCCAACACTTTACAGGATCTGATTCCAGCATCTCACCTTTCTACTTCTCCTTTGAAATCTTAGGAACCTATTCTCCATAGATCATCCTATATCCGTCATCCTCGAGCTCGTTATGCTTTCTTATCTTCATCAACAGCATTTTTATTAACCTTGTCCTCAATTTCAGTTTCCACTACTTATAATCAGACTGTTAAAGAAGATTGCTGGTGGTAGGCTATGGATGAAGAATTGAATGCCTTACCACCAATACATGGGATGTTGTTCCTTGTCCACTTAACATGACACTAATTGGCTGCAAATGGGTGTATACTGTGAAACTCAAGTCTAATGAATCTTTAGATCACTATAAATCTTGGTCGGTATCTTTAGAAAATCGATAAGAATATCGTATTGATTATTATGAAACATTCGTCCTAGTTGCTAAAATAACATCTGTTCGCACTGCCATTGTCTTAGCAGCTTCTCATAGTTGGCCCATTTACTAGATGGATGTCAAAAATATATTTTTGAATGATGATTTAATGGAAGTGTATATGAAACCTCCCAAAGGGTTGTTTGTTCCTTCATTTGACTTTGTTTGCAAGCTGAAGCAATCTCTCTATCGTTTCAAACAAACTCCTACGACTTGGTTTACTAAATTTCGAGGAATGATTCTGTAGACTGGATTTCAACAAAGCAAATTTGAATCCCTCCATGTTTTTACAAATAACAGCAAATGAGATTATTGTTCTACTTGTTTATGTCGATGATATATTAACCACAGGAGATGACTCTTAATGTATTCAATATATAAAACAGATTTTACGAGACTTATTTCAAATGAAAGATCTTAGACTTCTTAGTTACTTTCTTGATCTAGAAGTTCATCAGACTATTCAAGGTATCTTTGTCAATCAGTATAAATACTTGCAGGACCTCATTGAACTTGCTAACTTAACAAATACATCTACAGTGGATACCCTTATGGAAGCTAATCTAAAGCTTCATAGTGATGAGGGCAATTTGCTCCCTAATCCTACTTTTTATCGGCAACTTGTTGGCTATCTTATCTATCTTATTTTTACTCGATCTGATATTTCTTGTGCAGTAAATATTGTGAGTCAATTTATGACCTCTCCACGTCATCTTCACCTTGCTGCTGTCTATTGCATTATTCGATATCTTAAAGGTACCTCTGAACGTGGACTTTTTTTCTCTCACGGGTCATCATCGACTTTAACTGCTTATGCTGATGCTGATTGGGGTGGTTGCCTCAATACTCATAAATCCACAACTGATTGATGTGTTTATTTGAGACAAAATCTCATCTTTTGAAAGTATAAGAAATAAGATAGGATTTCGAAATCTTATACTAAAGCTAAGTATAGAGCAATGTCTTCAGCCTGTTTTGAAATTGAATGGTTGCATAGGCTACTTACAGAACTTGGATTCTCGCAATCTGCACCTACACCTCCAAATGCTGACAACACAAGTGCTATTAAGATTGCTAAGAATCCAGTTTTTCATAAGCAGACTAAGTATATTGAAATTGATTATCATTACATTCATGATGCTTATGATCGAAAACTTATTTTACTTTCCCATGTGTCGTCCAAAGATCAAATTGCCGATATATTTACCAAGGTTCTTTCTTCTTCCAGACATCAATTTCTTACTAACAAAATTATTGCTGGTTAATTCACCACCATCAATTTGAAGGAGAGTGTCAAGGATGTCAAGAAAATTTCGTTTCTTTGATTTTAGACTTAGAATAATATTTCTAAATCTGCCTGGTTGTATATTCCTTATCAACCTTAATTGCCTGATGTAAATATTTTTTAATTGCCTGATGTAAATATCTCTATAAATCAGTTCTGTAAATTAGCCTGATTGTATATTTCTTATCATCCTTGATTTCCTGATGTAAATATCTCTATGAAGTAGCCTGATTATATTTTCTATACTTGTATTTTACGTCTATGAATACATGGCCTGGAAGCTCAATTGAGGGAGGCAATTCCAGAATTCTCTTTATGCTCTTGACATTGATAGCTATAACCTCGTTGGAAATTTAAAGTTCCATCTTATAGAAATAGCCTAACAATCTGCTTAAAGAATAGCTCTCATAATAACAAAGTAGTAATATAACTATACTTATGCAATCTTCATCTCTTCCCTCTAAGTAATTTGTATTTGGCCCCATATATACAATCGATAATTTATACTTTAAATATTAGCATGCATATTGCTTACATCTTAGCAAAGCATGCCCTCCCTTTATCTATCATGAAGCAATGCTCAGAAGTCTTTTTAGGACCACAACCAATTTTAGAGAAATAGAAGACCTGGTTTCAGCTTAATTGGAAGCATCAAATAATGTTATCTTATTATATCAGCCAATTCTGTTTCATGTTCCCAGTGAATAAAATTGAGAAAGGTTTTTGAACAATTGAGGCTTCATGACATGCATACTATTTGGTGGCTTGATAACACATCACAACTGGAGTCATCTAGTGGTCAAGCATACAATGATGGTGTTGCCTTACCCCAAGTTATTCTTTGCAATATTTAGCTGGTTGTTCCCCCATAAATTCTTATTGTAACTGACCATAGGCACTTCTCATTCTCTCAACGAAAGGGTGCACATAGGGTACGGTATCTAAGATAGAAAGAAGAAAGAAAATACCATTTTGAAGTTTGCAATGACATATGACCTAGTATTAGCTAATACTTGATTTAAAAGAAGGATAATCACTTAATAACTTTTAAAAGTGGGTATAATACTAGTCAAATAGACTTCTTCCTTGCTAGAAAGATTGATCAAGTTTTCTATAAAGATTGCAAAGTACCGGGTGAGAGTTTAACAAGCCAACATAGATTGATGGTTTTGAATATGTGTATTAGGAACTGGAAAAGGACTAAAGAAATAGGAATCAGAGAACTAGGTGGTAGCATTTACAAGGAGAGAAATAAATGACTTTTAGAATAGAATGTTGAAAAATGAAAAATAGGGTTTAAATGGAGAAATCAATACCATGTGGGAAGAGATGGCTAATAGTATTAAAAAAGTGGCTACAGAGATATTAGAAGAATCAAAGAAGAAAGGATCATTTGGTAATGAAACTTGATGGTCAAATGAAAAATTTTATTTGGCAATTAAGGTTAAAAGAGAGTGCTAAATAATACTACATAGATGTAAGAATATAGAAATGCATGAAAGCTATAAAATAGCCAAGATGGAAGTTTAGAAGGCAGTATGAGAGACTATATTCAAATGTATAAAGAGTTATATAGCATGAAATTAAGGATGGGGAGAAAGATATCTATAAAATTATGAGACTAAGAAAAAGAAAAATTAAAGACTTGACTTAGGTTAAATACACAAAAGATGTAGATCAAAGTTGTTAGTAAAGAAGGACAAGATCAAAGAGAGCTGGAGAAATTATTTTGAAGATCTATTCAATGGAAGTCATGTAGATGATTTAGGATGCCTTACTATTTCTTTGAGGATAAAAATATTACGTGTAGAATTAGGGTATCTAAATTCTAAAATAAAGGAGGCTATGATAAAGATAAATATAGAAAAAATGGTTGGATCTGATGGAATCCCTATTTATGTTTGGAAGTGTTTAGATGATATGGAGTAACTTGGTTAACTAATTTGTTTAATTAGCTTTTAAAGATCACAAAGATACCTGATGAATAGAGAAAGAACACCATAATACCAATTTAAAAGAATAAAGGTGATATTGAAAATTATTCTAGCTATCATAGTATTAAATTCATCAAGCATCCTATGAAACTTTGGGAGAGGGTGATCGAATAAAGATTGAGGTGTGACACAAAAAATCAGAGAGTCAATTTTGTTTAATGCCAAGAAGGTCAACTATGGAAGCTATTTTTCTTCTTTTGAGAATATAAAGGAAATACATAAAATAGAGGCAAAAACATCATATGACTTTTATTGATTTAGAGATCATACAATAGAGTCCCTAGAGAAGACTTATGATGGATGTTGGAAAAGAAAAAAGTTTCCATTAGTTAAAATAATATGATTAAGGATAACCAGTTACTGGAATGAGAGCTACTAGTGGTAGCTGTTTTCAAACACAATAGGTTTATTACCAAGGATCTGCTCTTGGTCCTTATCTTTTTGTACTAGTTATGGATGAGCTTACTAGGAATATTCAGCATGATATTCCTTGCTACATGCTATTTATAGATGATATAGTTTTAATAGATGAGACTAAAGTAGTAAAGATCTAATATCTCTACATCTTTCAAAAAGGGTGGCTTTAAACAGAGAGGAATAGAGGAAAAGAAATCACATAGCTGACCCAACTAGTTTGGGGTTAAGACTTAGTTACTTGAGTTGAGTTGTAAGAGAAATTGTGTTTTAGAAATAAGAAAAAAAAAAATATATCGTAAGCTATAGCTGAAACCATTAGGTTTTTCAATTGTTAGAGTGAACTTTCCGGAGAAGGCTCTCAATGACGTAAAGGCTGATAAAAAGTTGGAATTTTGACCTAGAGTTTAAAAGAAATGATGTGGCTGTTTACGAGGCAGGGTGGGTGAGAAGAAATGAGTAAGACAATCTAGTGAAAGGAGTAGAAAACTAAAGGTAAACTGTTCAGAATTTAACCAAGAATTAGACAATTAATAATTTTTTGTAGTTTTAGAAACAAGATGACCTAGAAATCATTTGCAGTGTTGAAGGATTCCGCCCCTTTAAGAGGACTTATGCCAACAGAAGCAAGAGAACTTATCTCTTAGTTCAAGCTCTTGAAGTGTTCAATTAATAGAAACCACCTTCCACATACTAATAAAATTAGCGACAAAATTAAGGTCTCTCATGAGTAATTTTGGTGCTTCCAATGAACCAAGAACACAATAGTATCAACTATATGCACAGAAGAGGGGAAAAGAAAAGAGATGCTCGTAGTCTGGTCAAAATACTGAAAAAATATAGGAGAATTCTCTTAGAATAGTTTGTGTCAAAGTTGGTTCCATGTATGCATTTGGTTTTTTTTTTTCTCTGTATTTTTTTTTGGAGGGAGGAAGGCTGGGGATAATATTTTAGCTGGTACCAAGATTATAGCAATCAATATCTTTTAAACACACATCATAGTTGTGTGTGATGTTAAGCCCAACCAAACTTTAGGTAGGCTCGCACAGGTGGTTCACTAGTTTGGCCAAGGCATGGGTTAATAATTCTTGATCAATTGAAATTTTGGTTTGGCTGGACTTCAATGCAACCTACCCAACCTAAACCCGATAATATATATTTCCAAAACTAGAACACTAAACTAATCCTCCTTTTCTCTTCTTTCTAATAACAAGACAGCTAGTTTCTATAATCTCATTGTCCAACTCTCCTCTCAAGGTGCATCATCTCAATATTGTTGGGAGGATCCCTCACGAGTGCGGAATATAAATCCCCGCCCAAGATCGCAAACACTGGTGATGATATAGATACCACAAGAAGAAGAAAGATACAATCAAATAACATGGATCGGCTCAAGAGTTACCTTCACGGAGCATGCAAACTTCACTATGAGAGAAAAAATAAATACAAAAGGAGATCACACCCTCTCAATCCTCATGCATCAATCTCTTTCTCAACGAGAAGCACACAAAAAATCCTCACAAAGCTCTCAAAACCTGATAAGGAGACTCTCTAGCCGCCTCCTAAAATCCTCAACCCCTTTTTTTTGCTCCACAAACCATCAGGCCCCACTAAAAAGCCCTAAAACCGACTCCTATTAGGACTCCAGAACCCCTCCGACCATTCGATCACTCCCGCATGCGTCCAAAGCCATCCAATCGTGCACATCCGTGAGTGGACCGCACATAGACCATGTGAAACCGTGCGTGGACCGCATGAGGCCTGCGATGGACCACACCTCATGCTTGGACCTCACGATAGACCGCACCTCGTGCGTCTTGGGCCGCGCGCTTGTGGGCCTGCACCATGGGATTCTCCATCTTAAGCCTGCTACTATGGATGGAATTTGAGGCACCAAAATCCAACAACCTCCATCTCAACTCGACATTCAATCTCCACATAACTTTGAGAGCTTCTGGATAATCTCACCCCCATGCCCTAGAGCAAATACCTGACTGCTCATGGACGGACAAACATGGGAGTCGATTCAGACCGCTCGATCCCATCTCCATCATATGCTGTGACCTACCTGACCTGAGATCTACTCGAGATAACCTCCTGCGGCAATAGGAACTTCACCTGTGATGTCGCTTGTCATCCTTCCGAGTCTTCAGTCTCATGCCAATCTACCTGTACCTGGAGCTCCATCTCATGCTAAGCTCCCGCTGGCACTTGAAGCTCCACCTCCTGTTGAGCTCCTTATCAAAAGGTAATATCCTCCATACTTCTCCTTCATAACAACCTACTGCACGCATAACCTTCAAAATTTCATCATCAGCTCTCCATCTGTAGTTGCTTGAATTCAGTCTGCTTAGTGAAATCAGATTACTTCTGAAACTGGATATGTATCGGACCTCATCTTATTTTTTCACTGCTCCATCATGTGTCTGCAAGCTGACTGTCTCAATGTCCTTAATCATCCAGCTCGATCCATCCGACAAATGAACAGTACTCTCATTGCTCTTTAAAAAGTCAAACAGCTCCTCTCTGCAACAAACATAATGCGAACATGCTGAATCTAAAATTCACTAAGGGGAAGTAGATATCTTATCTGAAACCAAAAGAACATCATATTTTTCAATGCCGCAACTTTGGATCATTGCCGCAGTAGCCTTCGTCTGATTCCTAAGCTGTGGACAATTTCTGACTCGATACCCCAACTCATCACATCGGTAGCATTTGATCTTACTGAAGTCTCTCGACCTGGATCTGGATCACCCACCTTGCGATCCTCTGTCATTTCGTCCTCTATCACCACCACCTCCAATCACCGTCAAAGCCTAGCCACCGTCTGAACTCAAAGTTCAATTTTTCTGTCTAAGAACTTCGTTCTGAAAAAGTACAGAAGTGACCTCGTTTATCTTGATGGTGTTTTTCTCCATAAGAAGAGTAGTCATCAAAGACTCAAAAAAAAGAGAAGCGATGAAAGCAAGACCAACGTCCTGATCTTCTCCTCAACCTTCTCACCAATGCTTAGGAGATTAGTGAGGATCTTCTGAAAGTTGCTGAGATGCTTCTGCATGTTGTCCCTCGCTCATCCGCAGCTGATAGAAGTGCTTCCAGAAAAAGAGAGCATTGGTGAGTGATTTCGCCATGTACATCTCTTCAAGCTTCGTCCATATCGCCATCGGAAAAATCTCGTTAAGCACATGAATCACCACATCATCTGTCAAATACAAACAGATTGTACTCACCATCTGCATCTGAAACAACCTCCAATCCTTTTCCTCCATGATAGTCAGCTTCTTCTCACACAAGAGAGCATCAATCAATCTTTGTTGGATAAGGACATTTTTCATCCTCACTTGCCATAGGAAGAAATTGCTCTTCCTATCATACCGGTTGATCTCTATCTTGATTGAGCATATCTTCTCCATCTTCTTCAGTTTTGATCAATACCGTCACAACCTGGACAACCGCGTGCTATGATATCGCTTGTTGGGAGGATTTCTCATGAGTGCGGAATACGGATCCCTGCCCAAGATAGCAGACACTGGTGATGATGTAGATACCATAGGAAGAAGAAAAAAAGAGATACAATCAAATAATATAGATCGGCTCAAAGCTTACCTTCATGGGGCATGCAAACTTCACTATGAGAGAAACAAATATAAGAGATGATCACACCCTCTCAATCCTCATATATCAATCTCTCTCAATAAGAAGCACACAAAAAATCCTCACAAAACTCTCAAAACCCGACAAGGAGACTCTTTAGCCGCCTCCTAAAATCCTCAACCCCTTTTTTTTGCTCCACAAGCCATCAGGCCCCATTAAAAAGCCCTAAAACTGACTCTTGTTAGGACTCTAGAACCCTTTCGATCGTTCGATCACTCCCACACGCGTCCAAAGCTGTCCGATCGCACACATCCGCACATGGACCTCGCATAGACCGTGTGATGCCCGCGGTGAACTGTGCCTCATGCCTGGACTGCACGCTGTGCACGCTGGATCGCGCATCCTGGACCACGCGCTATGGGCCGCGCATACTTGCGGGCCTGCGTGCCTATGGGCCTGCATCATGGGCTTCTCTGTCTTGTGCCTGCTACTGTGGGCTGAATTCAAGGCGCCAGAACCCAACAAACACTAAGCCCTATACCAGTGCCATCTAGTCACTATGTCGGTACATTCGATATGGAGGCCAATTCAGCATACCAAGTGTCAATAAGCCCTCAATGCCGTGTATCTATACCAAATCGGTAGGTACAGTATTCTTCGAATCATCCGATTCAATACAGTATGGCGTACCTTGCCCCCTCTCCTCTTTTCTCATCTCCCATCTTCCCACAACTCTGCATCTCCAACAACGAACCTCTGTCCACTAGTAGCATCCAATCTTATCTATCCACTATACTCCACCATCTCCAACATTCCAAGCACGTTGCCCATTTGGCAGCCCCTTGTCCATGGTCAAGTCCGCAACTGACCCTTCTTCTAGGTAGATCTCTACTCCTACCCTAAGCCCTCAATTCTCCCTCCCTCTCTTCCCCCTCTCTCTCGATTCTTCAAGCTCTAACCCTGCAATTTCCTAAATTGTAGAGGATTTCCTACCTGAACCAACATCTGCAGTGGTGAGGAAATATAGTGAGTGAGCCCCAACTCTCTCTCTCTCTCTACCCTGCTTCTCACCAGCTTGCTTAGGTGATTCTTGCTTAACTTGGCCAACCTAATCAAATCCAAGCCAACCTAACCGAATCCAACATGATCTAACCCACGCATGAAAGATTAAGTTCACGTTGAGCTCATATTAAAGGCATTGAGTCACAAGTTAGGTCAGGTCGACTTTTTTTTTTTTTGGCTTAAATTTGGCTTGAGGTGGCGTCAAACTTGATAGGCCTAAGTTGCAGCCCTAACTACAACTCACTTAACGTGAATTTTCATATTATTGCTTGACTTTGAATATTCATTTCTTTTATTTAATCACAACTCTCTCCGTCAATTTGTTCTCTCATTAAAGGCCATACCAGCTCACTTTTATACAAGGTTTTGCACCTGTTTCATTATTTTTGTTAACAGTGATGATGCAAGCAACAGCTACCAAGATCTTGTCCTTTTTTTTTGTAACTAGGATGGGTGGACCTAGTCAAGCCTATCCTCTCATTTATATATTATATATCTAAAAAAACTGTAACCTTTTTTTAAGCAAGTGACTACATACAAAGCCATGTCAAAGCAAATATAATTTTCAAGAACCAAAATCCTATTACAAAAAATTTCCAAGCAATTTTCTTGTGAAAGGATTTTAGCACCCATGTTAAAAATTTAAGTTGACATCCATAAACATAGAAGGTCTGCTCTAATAAAATGAAAAGAAACATTGTGATATCTCCAACTGACTAAAAATCTGGAACTTCAAAAAAAAATAACAGATTTAGTTTCTCAAATGAAGTAAATTGCTGAACATTTTCAAATATCTGGATAAATGAAGAAGACATAAAACTAAAAAGATAGTCTCTCCAGAAATTAGAAATTGGAAAAGAAAAAACTGGAAACTAAAAACTCATATGGTATAATTTGTCTTTATGTGGAGTTAGGTGCTACCTTGAAATGTTAACTTTTGTCGTATATAAAACTGAAAGTTCACTCCTGCTTCCCTTGTTCAAGCATTTCAAGACCAAATAGGTAATAGCTCATTCAATATCTGAAATAAGGATTCCATAAGATTGTCAGCTGTGTTTGAATTTTGAAAGAAAGATACATATAAGAACTGAGAATAGCTTAACAATTTTATATACTTTTCCAGCTTACCAGTTAATACATGTTAAAAATCTGAAACGATTGCGGCTGAAAAAAAAATGTATGCTTCCCTTGAAGAGCATAAATGACATTGATGGACAAATTGGCTCAGCAATCTGTCGCTTTGCATCACTTAGCAGATGCCCATCTTTTGATTCCTCCATATTTCCAATGCCTCAGCATTTAACAGAGGAAATCAAAAGCAAGGAAATAATCCTCAGATCGTTGGTACATCACCCACTAAACTCATCTCAATGCAGTTCTCTTCTTTGGACACTTCTCTTGCCAGGATAACATAAGTTTGGAAAGTTGGCTTATAATCCTTGGCTTCCATGATATGAAGAAATTTCATGCACAGATCTGGCTTTCCATCCTTCAATAACCCATCAATGAGGATGGTCCACACGATCTCATCAGGATTCCAGTGCTGCAAAAGCATGTTTTCAAAAATATTTTGGGCCTCTTCCATCTTATCAATTTTGCAGAAAGCACAAATTAGTGCCCTATAACCGATTAGACGAGGCTCGAAGCCATGTGCTATCATTGTATTTAAAGTTTCTAAAGCAAGATCTACTTGGAAATAATTTGAATATACAAGTATTAAAGAATTATATATCCCTTCATCTGGAGATAATCCCTGGTCACTCATACCTTTAGCTAACTGATATGCCTCAAACCACCTTCCTTCTTTGCATAATCCACACACCAGAGTGCTATAGATGTCAATATTTAGCTCACATCCACATTCTGATAATTTTATCAATAGACAAGATATAATCTCAAAATCTGTAGCATTTTCATCCATGCTACAACTAGAGACTGCATCCGGCAAAGCTGCAAGTTTCTGTCCCATCAACTGGTGCTCCTTCTGCAATCCTTTCATCAGAACATGATAAGTCCGATAGTTGGGCTTACATCCAGCACCAACCATCCTTCTCAGAAGTGAATAGGCAAGATCCATCCTACCTAACATAATATAACCATCAAGCATAGAAGTATAAGTGACCTGATCAGGAACTAACCCTTTTTCTTCCATTTCCTGGAACAGCTTCTCAGCTTCCCCAGCCTTGCCTTCTTGGCACAACCCACAAATAAGAGCACTATAGGTGTGGATATTGGGTGAGCAGCTTGTCTTCAGCATTTCGTCCAGGATCTTCAGTGCAAGCGATGTGGCACCATTCTTACACAACCCATCAATCAATGCTGTGTAAGTGACAACATTGGGCAACAAACCTTGTTTGACCATCTCCCTAAATAGTTTCTCTGCTTCTGAAAGCTGATTTTTCTTGGCAAAGCCATTAATTATAGCATTATAAGTAAGCACATTTGGTTTGCAACCACTTTTCTCCATCCTGTTTAATAAGGCCAATGCACTATCAAGCTTCCCATCCTTGCAGCACCCATCTATTAGTGCAGTGTATGCAACCTCATTTGGGCTCAAGCCACGTTCCAGCATTTCTTCAAATACTTTGTGCGCCAATCCCAGTTTCCCCCCTTTGCAAAACCCATTAACAAGTTCAGTGTAAGTCCATTCATCAGGCTCACATCCATTTTCTTTCATATGATCCAGCATCCTAATCGCATTGTTAAGATTACCCATTTTGCAATACCCATCTATGATAGTGTTATATGTCACCTGGTTTGGTGAAGGACCTACTGTCAGCATCCTATGGAAAAGAACCATTGCCTTCTCCACTCTACCTATCAAACAGAACCCCCTTATCATCTCATTGAAAGTTTGTGAATTTGGTGGGCAACTATGCCTCTCCATCACCTCAAAAACCTTTAGAGCATCTCCAATTCTTCCTGCATTACACAAACCATTAATCAATGCGTTATACGTCACCATGTTTGCCACCAAACCATCCCTGACCATCTTGTGAAACAACCCGACTGCCACCTCAAGCCCATTCAATCGACATAGCCCGCTGATTAGTGCCGTGTATGTCTGAACATTCAGCAGGCATCCCCTGTTCCTCATGTCAACAACCAAATTACAGGCCTCACTCATCCGCCCACAGCTGCAAAGCTCCACAATTGGAACGGTGTAGGTGTACACCGTTGGCTCAATGCCTCTCTCCACCATCTCTCTCATCAATCCCAGAGCGTCATCCAACCTCCCCTTATTGCATAAACCATTAATCAGAGTGGAGTATGTCACTGAGTTTGGCTCGCATCCTTCCTTAACCATCAAATCGAACACCCCAAAGGCCGAATTGAGGTCTTGACTCCTGCAATGACCTAGAATCAACGACGTATAAGTAAATGTATCAGGCTTCAGATCACACTGCAAAATCCTACTCAAAATCAATCCCGCCTCCTTGACGTTCCCATTCTTGCACAAGATATTGATCACAGTATTGAAAGTCAACAGATTTGGCTCCACACCACTGCCCAGCATCTGGTGATAAAGATTCAGAGCGACGCCGACCATGTCGAGCTTGCCCAGCTGGATCAGGAGCGCATTGCAACCAAAAAGACCGAACCTAAATCGTTTGCTGTTCAAGAAATCCATCACCCGGATCATCTCCTCTTTGCTTTGGCACGATCTGACCATCTGGACGGCGACGCGGTTGGCAGGGAAGAACATGCGGGCGGCGAGGAGGCGGTCAAGAAGCGCGAAAAAGCAGTCAAGGCTGCGTTTGTGGGAGTGCCTCTGAAAGAACCAGCGGAAGAACTGGAGGGCGCGGCGGGGGTCGTGGTGGGAGCGGAGGACCTCGGCGGCGTCGGCGGGGCCGAGGCGGGCGAGCTCGGGGCTATCGCGCCACCGGGGGCCGGCGAGCGTCCGGTGGGCCTCGGCGACGAGGAGGGAGGGGTCAGGGTCCGGGGACTGGGCCAGGGAGGAGAGGAGAGAGGGGCTTGGGATCTTGAGGAGGAGGGCAAAGCTGGGGGAGGGGAGGCGGGCTCTCACCATTGGAGACGACGATGGGGGGTTTCATCTCATGAGCTTCGGCCGCGGTGGAGGGGAGCAGCGGAGAGACGGCGGAAACGAGAACGTGGTTTTTACCAAAACCACTAAAAATAGAAAGGAGAACGTGGTTCCGCAGAAGCGACGGCTGGGCGATTCTAGGCTTCGAGGAAAGACAAGGCGAACGGGAGGAGGCTTTTTGTCTGCGGAAATTTGTTATGGCTGCTAACGCTTTGTTTGGATTGGGGTACACGACAGTTCATAAGGGAGGGGAGAGGAGGGTAATGGAGGGGGAAAACAGGGGAGGATAAGAAAATTAATGAATCTTTGGAAAGAGAAGGGAAGGATAAAAAAAATATGTATTTTATTTTTATTTAAATAGAGGAGTCAAGAGAGAGATAAAAAAAATTTTATATATATATTTATAAATATTTTTTTATTAATAGATATATTATTTAATATTTATGATATTTTGATAAAGATCGTGAATTTCTGTCACTCAAATCTATCCAAAGATCGTGATATGTGGATTTATGTGAGAAGCAGTCTGCGAGCGAAGAGACGGCTATAGGATTTCTGAGTTGTGCGAAAAGTAAAGGAGTGGTTGGAAAGATAGAGTATATAATAGTCTAGTTGTAATTTTAAAATTTTATTAAGGATAAGTTAGAAAAATAAAAATTAAGCGTGAATCTTCCTCTCCATTACACCTCAAATCGGAAGATACAGAAAATTGAGTAAGTGAGAGATATGGAGGGCTTGAGAGAAACGTTCTCTACCATCTTTTATCTCTCAAAAAATTTTACAAAATAGGGGTTTATTCTTTACCCTCCCCTCCCTTCTTTTTATGAACCCCTGTGCACCCCCAATCCAAACAATCTATAAGGGGGCAAGGGCGATCAAACGAGGGTAGGGTCGAGAGGGGATTTAGGTTCGTTTAGCTGACTGGAACTGGCTGGACCAGATCGAACAGTATCTCTATAAGAAATATTTTATCCATTATAAAAAACACATCCTTTCAACAGATTGGACCATATAGTATAATTAATAATAAAATAAATATTTCATACAACTCAATTATTTTTTAAAATTTTTTAATAAAAATATCTTTTCCATCCAAGATATAAAAAATCATAATAAACCAACAGGATATTATATAAAGACACAGGAAGTCATATATATTGTTCAAGATATCATATAATAAAAAAAGCAGACTATTATTATATCATAATATCTTATATGATATTTCGGATAATGTTATGACATTTTATTACTTGGTATGATATCATGTGTAAGTAATATTACTTCTTGATAATTATTCATAGGATGCAAAAAGATGTCGTACCATTATTATGATATCATATTATTTTCTAAAATATCCTGTTGATTGTTACAATGTCCTGTTATTATCTATGATATCCTGATCAAGCATAAGCAAGAGTGAAAGTGTATTTTCATCAAAAAAAATTGAGTTGTATTAAATATCTGCTCCATTATTAATTGCATTGTGCGGTCTGATCTGGTGAAGCAATGTATTTTTTTTCTCTACCGAAGGCAATGGACAAAGAATTTCTTATATCCTTATTCCAGTCCAACCCACAATAATTTATCAGACTCTAGGTCGGGTTTAGGCCCTATTATTTTTCGAAAATCCTGGGCTAAGCCTGGCTTGAGCCCAGGTCTGAGCCCAGTTAGGCCAGCCCTATTGGTATACCCCATTGGGCCAGCTTGATTAGATGGTGTGTTTGTTACAATAGAAGTTTCCAAAAGTGACTAATGTTAGCCTTCCCACTATACTCTTTGTGGATAAGACTCATTTGTGTGGACAAGCGAAGGACGAGTAGAGGAGATGACAAGTGGAGGAGATGGGTGAAACTTGTTTCAAAAAACTTGCTTCCCACTGTACTCTTTCCTATGCTATTAATCCTTTGCTTCACTTCCAATTCCACCATTTGCTTCAGCCTCTCCAGCTCTGTTGCTCTCAAAAATGATTTTGATGATCATAAAATATTAGAGCATATTTCGATACTAATGTCTTTTAAAGTTTATCAAAGAATATTTTTATAGAAAGAAAAGGCTATTAAAAGACTCCTGACATAATTGAAGATCATTTGAGTGAAGAGAAACTGAGTTTGGAGAGTGTTTGTATAAGAAAAATTAGCTCAATATATTCAAACCAACTCATCCAAAAAATCGAGCAAGCTCTGGCACAATACGTCCTCTCTATTTTAGCTTGGCACTCAGCCGAGTCAGCTCGAGATGGATTCAAGCCGGCTCTCTCCAGATGACTGAGAAGGTATTTTTGGATTCTGGCATTCGAGCCAGCTCAAAATTGGATCTGAGCCAGCTCTCTCAGATCGACAAAAAGGAGAGTTCTGAAGAATGCAAGTTGAGCCAGCTCGAAGACAGATTCGAGCTGGCTGTCTCAAAAAAAATAGAACATGGATTTTTCAAAAATACAGTTCAAGCCAGCTCGAAGGTGGTACCAAGCCAGCTCTCTCAGTCAAAAATGATAAAATTTTGAAAAATATTGTTCGAGCTGACTCGAGATCAATCCGAGCTGACTCGATGCTATCTAACAGCCTCAACAGTTACTTCTATAGACACTGATTTTCATCCAAAAAAAGCTTCTAATAGCTATTTTTCAACTCCAACGGTCATAAACGGCTAGAAACAAATACAAATCACTCAGAGCTTGGAGGGATTGGATAAGAGATAAAAAAAAAAGCAAGGAACAAAAGCTAAAACATCCCCAGATTAAGTCTCAACTATTGGTAAAGCAGTCATACTCCCTTCACCTAAATGAGAATTTGATTTAGCGGCTCTTTCCAAAAGGTGCAAATGCAAATAAAAAACATCTCCTGGATAAGCTTCACGATCAGGGGGTCTTCTTAATAGAAGAGACATTTGTTGATAAGCTTGTGCCTGCTTGGAGAGATCATCATAAATATATTTTTTATGGTACATAAAATATTCAGCCAGAGCCACTCTCCGAAAATAAGTTCTCAATGCCCTGCAAGCTAGTGTGCAGAAAAGCCAGACCAACCATGATGACGACAGCAATGATGATGAGGAGGAGCAGGTTGAGGGCCCTCGTATGAGTGCCCTTAGGCTGCTAAATGCCATCAAGGGTCAAGTGGGGGAGCAGTCAGAGAAGGCACTGATTGACCTAAGGAAGTAGGCAAGGGGAAGAGTAAGTAGCCAAGGGCTAAACCAGCATAGGGCAAGATAAGACTCTTTTTCTATTCTCCGCTCCTAATTAGGTAGAATAGAGAAGACAGGAATAAAGGACTAAGATACTTCTTTTGATTCTTCGATTCCTTAGAGAGTAAGAGCTATTAAATGACCTTTCTCAGGAAACAAAGCCCTCCAAAGCATAGGGTAGAGCCATTTGAGGTAGTGATCGAATGACCCTTTATTTCTAACATTAAGAATCTTTCAACATCCAGCTTTAGATCTTCAACTTCAATGGATGCTAGAGACAGGAGAGTTTGTTTACCCTTTTACTTCTTTTTTGTAGCTCCCCCACTAAAGGCAGAAGGAGTAGATGGCCTTCAAATTGCAATTGGCTTGGAGGGAGAAGCGGGGGAACTCCATGACTCAAAAACTTCTAACCCACTGATCATGAGTAAAAGAGCACTTTAAGCATTCAATTGATCTCAAGAGTATCCACCAACTTCCAATCAATATTCTCTTAATTTTTCTGAGTGCATTCAAAGAGGAGAAAAAGCATTCACTGCCAGCATTCAAAGATTCCTCAAAAAAAAGTATGAATGACAACAATCCAACCATCATCAAGATTTTTATTGTTGTTCTATTTTTCTAATTTGAAATTATTGTATTAGTTTCAGCAGGGGCTGAAACTTGAAGGGCGGAACTTGTACTAAACTAGGATTAGTTTGGGAGAGCTTTAGTTCAAAGCTTATAAAGATTTTGATTGGTTAACTTGGGATAAAATTAATTAGATTTGTTGGGGAGTCTGATAAAAATAAACATGCTATAATCAGATTGATTATAGTAAAAAATTTTAAGGGATAGCTTGAAAAGTGGATGTAGGTGCTTGAGGTACATCAAACCACTATAAATTAGCTGTATTTGTGTGTGTGTGATCCTTTACTTCTTCTGGAGTTGTTTTCAGCTCATTTATTCACTACATTTTTAGCTTATATTTCTGTACTGCACATATTAGTTTAAATTTAAAAAATTTTAACAACCCAATTCACCTCCTCCCTCTTGGGTTGTCTAGCTAGGCAATAAGTAGTATCAAAGCTTTGGTTCTCTACTAATTGTTGATCTCACAATCTAAAGAAAAAGATCATGACAACTCAAGTGGAAGGCTCACTTACCAAAGGGCAGTCCATAAATAGGCCACCTCTTTTCAATGGGTCAAATTACACCAATTGGAAGGCTCGCATACGCATATTTATACAAGCTCTTGATTATGATATGTGAAGTGTCATAATCAATGGCATTGTTAAACCCAAGTTTGAGAAGGATTGGGATGAAATGGATAAGAAACTTATCCAATTAAATATCAAGACAATGAATGTACTTTATTATGCCTTTAATGCTAACAAGTTTAACCAAATTTTTACATACAATTCAGCAAAGAAAACTTGGGACAGACTTGAGATAATACATGAAAGGATAAATCAAGTAAAAGAATAAAAAATTAGCATGCTTATGCATCAGTATGAATTGTTTAAAATGGATCCACTGAATTAAATACTAGCATGTTTACATGTTTTATTGATATCATTAATGGACTTAAAAGCCTAGGTAAAGTTTATGATAACAGTGAATTGGTGAGAAAGATTCTCAGATCTTTGCTTAGGATGTGGGAAGCAAAAGTCACAGCTATCCAAGAGGCAAAAAATCAAAATAAATTGCCACTAGAGGAGCTGATCGGATCATTAATGACATACGAGTTGGCAATGGGGCAGTACCATAAAGATAAGAAACAAAAAAAGAAGATCATTGCCTTAAAGTCCATTACAATTGAAGAAGATGAAAGTCAGTCCTCAGATGATGATGATGATAATGAGGACATGGCTATTGTAATCAGAAAGTTCAAAAAATTTATGAAAAAAAGAAGGCAAGGATTCAAGAGAAGGAACCTGGCCAAGAGAGAGCCAAGTAAAGAGAAAGAAAAAGAGAAAAAATCACACTTGTACTATGAATATAAAAAATCGAGACACTTCAAGACTGACTATCCAACCTTAAAGAAATTATTTAAAAGAATCAAGAAGAAGGCTATGGTAACAACATAGACCGATAGTGACGAGTCTAGCCCTGAAGAAGAAATCCAAAATGAAGCAAACTTCTGCCTTATAGCTTTGGATGATGAGGTATCCTCTGAACTTTCTTTAAAATTTACTTTTGATAAACTTCAAGATACTTTTCATGACCTAATAAAAGAACTTAGAAAGATAAACCTAAAAAATAAAATCTGAAAGCAAAGAATGAGGTATTAATCAAAGAAAAAGAAGAAATACTTTAAAACAATAATAAATTAAAGGAAGAGAATGAAATCTTAAAAAAGAAAGTTGAAAAACTAAAATTTTTGGTAGAAAAATTTACATGTAGTTCAGATAAGCTACAAATTATATTAAATAGTCAAAAGGGAGTCTATGATAAGACTAGTTTAGGATATAAACTGAACAATAAATAAAAATTTCTTAAAAATATTTTTTTCTACATCATCACCCACTTATAGCACTTCTCACATAACATGTTTCAACTATGAAAGAATAGGACACAAGGCATTTGCATGTAACTCAAGAAAAATCAATGGCAAAACAGTTAAGAAAATCTGGATTCCTAAAGAAACCATAGTTACTAATCCTAAAGGATCCAAAAAAACTTGGGTACTTAAGAAAGCTATTTGATTTTCATGCAAGAATGCCTTACAGTCAATGGATCAAAATGAAAGTGATACTTGGATAGCAGCTATTCAAGACATATGATGGGTGACAAGAAGCAATTCTTCATCTTTGAGAAAAAGAAAGGGAGAGTAGTCACCTTTGGCGACAATGGCAAAAGAAAGATCATTGACATTGATAAAATTCAGATTACTCCTTCTATCTTTATGGATAATATATTGTTAGTTGATAATTTAAAATATAATCTAGTTAGTATTAGTCAATTATGTGACAAAGATATTGAAATAGTATTTAAATTATCTTTTTGCATAGTCACTAGTCTCTTTGATAATAGCATCAAATTTATGGGACATAGGTGTGGCAACATCTACTTGGTTGATCTTGATGAGATAGCTATGAAAAATAGTCAATATCTTGTTGTTAAGGATGCTAAGATCAAAAAAACTAATTGGCTATGGCATCACAGATTAGGACATACAAGCATGCATACTTTATCAAAATTGATTGTCAGAGATTTAGCTAAAGACTTATCCAAATTGAATTTTGAATATGATTATATTTGTGATGCATGTCAATTTGGTAAACAAACTAGAGAGAGTTTCAAATTTAAAAATATAGTTTCAACTTCTAGGCCACTTGAACTAATTCACATGGACTTACTCGGATCCACTAGGACAACAAGCCTTGGTGGGAAGAAATATGGACTCATGATAATTGATGATTTTTCTTGTTTTACTTGAATTTTATTTTTCGCACACAAAGATGAAGCTAATGGTTTATCTTTGAGAAAGGAAGATACATTTGAAGATGATGTAGGAATTCTAAAGAATGAAATAAAGGAGCTCAATTTGAAAGAAAGATCTACCCAAGATGAAGGAACAAAAGATGCTGAGCAAGAGAAGAATGCGGAACAAGAGGTAATTCAAAGGCATAGTTATCTGCTCAAAGAGTGGAGGTATGCACACAATCATCCAAGAGATCTAATTATAGATGATCTTTCATAAAGGATAAGAACTAGATCTTCTTTTAGATACACTTTTGATTATCTTGCATTTGTCTCTCAAATTGAATCCAAATGCATAGAAGAGGTTGAAAATGACTCAAATTGGATGCTTGCTATGCAAGAGGAGCTAAATTAATTTGAGAGAGACAATGTCTGGATACTAATTAGTAGACCTATTAACCATCCTATTATTGAAATCAAATAGATATTCAAAAATAAATTAGATGAAAATGATAATGTAGTTAGAAACAAAGTTAGATTAGTGGCCAAGGGATATAATCAAGAAAAAGAGATTCACTATGATGAAATATATGCTCCTATAGCAAGACTAAAAGCGATTAGATTTTTACTTGCTACATGAATTTTAAATTATTTCAAATGGATGTGAAAAGTTTCTTCTTGAATGGTTAGATCATTGAAAAAATATTTGTAGAACAACCCCTTGGATTTAAAGATCACTCATTTTCAAATCATTTTTTTAAATTAAATAAAGCTTTATATGATTTGAAATAAGCATCTAGGGCATAGTACGAAAGACTTAGTAAATTTTTGTTAAAAAATAAATTTAATAGAGATAGTGTAGATACAACACTATTTCTGAAAAGAAAAGATAATAACCTTGTAGTTCATGTTTATGTAGATGACATTATTTTTGGAGCTACTAATGAGGATCTTTGTCAAGAATTTACTGAGTTAATACAGAAAAAATCTGAAATGAGCATGATAGAAGAACTAACCTTCTTCGTTGAACTTCAAATCAAATAAACAAAGGAAGGGATCTTCATCAACCAAATCAAGTACGTCAGAAAAATACTTAAGAAGTTTGGTATGAAGAGCGCAAAGAAAATTGGCACATCAATGAGCCCCACATGTAGACTTGATAAAGATGAAAATGGTAAAAGTATAAAGAAAAAACTCTATAGAGGTATGATTGGTTCTCTGCTTTACTTGACTGCAAGTAGACCTGACAAACTATTTAGTATTTACTTATATACTAGATTTCAGTCTAACCCCAAAAAATCTCATATACTAGCTGTTAAAAGAATTTTATGATATTTAATGGGAACACAAAACTTAGGTTATGATATTCTAAGTAAATCTTAATTGACTTATTTGGATTTTCAGATGCTAATTATGGGAGATGTAAAATTGACAGAAAAAATATCAGTGGCACATGTCAATTCCTAAGATTGAACTTCATTTCATGGTTTAGCAAAAAGTAAAATTTGGTAGCATTATCCATGGTCAAGGTTGAGTATGTTGCAACCGAAAGTTGTCGTGCTCAACTTCTATAGATTAAGCAACAACTTAAGGATTATATGTTAGATTTGTGCCCTAGAAGTCAATTATTGACTGATACATTTTATAATTCTAGAACTTAATCTTATACTTGTAATATTTTTATTATTAATAAAAGATTTTTTTATTTCAATCATGTTTATATATCTATGATTTGTCCTAAAAATTAATAAAGATGATTTTTGTATATTCTTAAAGTGTTGAAAATTTGAGACATACATTAATTAATGGTTAATTTTTAAATACTCCTGATCACATGATCGTCACAGAGAATAGTGATCAATCCATTCGAGATCGATGTACAGTTCACCTTCCTTGTGGGTGGATGAGTCTCAGATCTGCAGTGTAAGGATACTGAGGTGAGGGTGCGGGTGGTTGTTAGAGAACAACTTGCACTGAGTGTGCCTAACACAAGAAACCACTTGGATGTCTACTCACTCGTCAGTGATCTTCTCGATGCTACAGTAGTGTGAGTGGTCCTTTGATCTACAGTGTCATCAGCTATTCACAAAGAGACTATTGAGTTTGACTATACATTCGCTTAGTCTCTAGCCATTCGGGTCCTTACTGTGTATGTTGGCTATAGTAGGTTTAAGTTCGCTGTTTGGAGTAGGATGAACCTAGATAGAATCTATTGATCTTGATAGAAAAGGAGAAGTCCTATGCGATTTGTGAGACTAAGTTCAGAAAATCTTTGGCCAAAGCAAGTATGAATACTGAAAAAAAATTTTCACGAGATTCACAAATGAACTCGAGTCAAGCCAATCTTGCATATAACTGACGATGGGATCTGACGAGTTCTCTATGACCTCCGTTAAATCGAAATTCATGATAGAAGAATTGAATCATATGATAAATATACCTAAAAATTCACACTTTCATTCTACTGGATTGTCACTACATACTGCTAGGTGTTACTGGTTGATTGTGGGACTCATCAGACCTCATCTTGATGATCGATGACCCTCAAAAGATAGAGTTGGAATTATTTCAATCCATCAAAAGGAGTTTCGATGATATTATGATGGAGATCATAATATATCTCATTATCAGATAGAATGAAACCTATGGGGTCACACATTAAGAGATTTAATCTTGAATTAATCAATTGGACTTATAAAGTTCTAATTGGATTAGGATTTATTGAAATCATATTAGATTTAAGAGAACCATGCTAGTACATGGTTAAACCTAATTCTTCTCAAGACTTCGATTGGATCAAGTCCATTGCATTGAACCTAATCTAAATCCATTAGGATTTAGTTGGATGCCTAATTGTGAGCCTAAGAAGATTTGATTAAGTCAATAAGTTGGCTAAATTATTTTTTCATTATCTTCTTATTTATTTTCTGATATTGAGTATGGAATTATAGGAAAGAAGAGATGGCACCATGCATCTCTTTTGAAAAGTCCAAGGGGTGCCAACCTTGGATTAGCATAAGAAAAGAGAGGGGCTAACCCCCTCTCTTGCATTAGTATAGAAGGAGAGAGAGAGAGGGGTGTAAGCATGGAAGGAGAGAGAGAGAGGGCATGAAAAATCCTAAGGGGCTCCAAGTGTTGGCACCCCAACTATCTGCCCTTAATTATTTGGGGCGCCCACTCAGTCTGCCTTATCTGACTATAGTGCCCTATAGCTTGCCATAAGAGTTTGATATCCTATTAATTAAGTCTGATTTTAATAAAAAATAATCAGATTAAAAAGATAGAAATCCTTATGAGATAAGGACTAGTCTTTTTAAGTTAATTGGTTCATGATTTGGATCAAGGAAAAGTCTATATAAAGAGACAGTCTCTTAAGATTTGAAAAAATAGAATTATGAGAAACCAAAATTCTCCTCTCTCCTCTCCACACCTCATCCTCTCTCCCTCTTCTTTTTTCCATTCCCAAGGGTTGGGTGTCTATCTTCCATGCATTAAGAAGAAGAAGGGTTTTTCTATAGCAAGGAACAAGGAGAAGAAAGCTGCAGTTTCAGGGTTGAAGTTACAGTCAAAATTATTTGCTGATCAAGGTTCAAAGAGACAAATATCCTACTTAGAGAAGAGGATCTATCATGAGAAGAAGGATTCAAAGTTGATCCCGATGGATACCTATAGAAGTCGGACATATATGCGGCTCAAGGACCTTCGAATCTGAGATCATCGAAAGTGGTGTATTTCTACCCATGCAAAAGTATTGAGATTTGATCTCATTTTTTATTTTATTTTTAGAATATATGCATATCTTTATTTCTGAGCTTGGGTAGGATTAGATGAGATCTAATGCATGTGGGGTTAAAGGGTTTAACCTGATTCGTTTTTCGCTGCTCTTGAAAAGATTTTTAAAATCTATGCATACATCCTACTCGATTTTTTAATAGTGATATCAGAGCCACTAATTTTTAAAGACATATGTAATCTAATTTTTATCTTAGATGTAAAAGTTTTATTGATTTAAAATTGATCTTGTGCTGGTATAAGATTGTCCTGGTATAGGGTTTATCTCTTATATTGAAAAGATTGTCCTAGCACATGATTGATCAGTTTTGAGAATTATTTTTGAAATAATTAAATCAATCTTTTAGATCTAAAAATTGATATATATGATATATCTTATTGTATATTTAGATCTAAAATTAGAATGATTAAATGTTCGCATCGGACTGATATAAGATTGTCCTGATATAGAATTTATCCCCTATATTGAAAAGGTTATCCTAGTTTAATGTGAACCAATTCTTTAAAAAATATTTTAAAAATATTTTAATCATTATTTTAGATCTGATTATACATGTATTTGATATATATATTTTTAATTTTAGATCTAAAATTTGATGTATATGTGATATATATTTTAGTTTAGATCTGAAACTACATATATGTGATATATGACATTAGATTTAGATCTGAAACTATTTCAAGATCATAAGCCACTAATGCATGTAATGAAACATAATCCAAAATTATTTTTAGAATCTAAAAATTATGTTGTTGCATGTGGGTATGGGTTGAACAAATTAGGTCGAATGATCAAACTATAATTAGGATCAAATTGATTAGATCAGGCTGGAATCCACTGTAGATTTTGAGCAGTTGATTGAACCTAATCAATGGTTGATTAGGATTAGGTCAAAGGGGCTCGAAGTCGAGTTTAGTTATAGTTGATCACATCGATTTATATTTTGATATGAGTTGATTGACTCAAGATCAAATTTGACTCAGTGGTTCAGGTCCGTTTCAATAGATTATCCTGATCAATGCTAATCGACCAATTTGGTGTCTAAGATAAGTATCTAGATGGTGGTTATTTAATTGGTTCTATTGTCTGACCTAGTCAATTTTGATTGATGTCTAAGGAAAGCAACGGGAGACCCCCACTCGTCTTAACTTACCTGACCATTTTGAAAGATTTAGTTTTGCACTAGATTGCTTGTTGACTTGAGTTCACCCATGCCCATGCTGACTAAGCTGGTCAGACATAGATGTGCTGACCTGAATTTGATCAGTCGGATGTCAGATCTACTGATTTAGAAGAGACCTAAATCTAAATCTCTTCACTAAATATTAAGTCTAGAGGTCTTCCATCGTTGTGGAGATGCGGGTGCCTTCCTGACATTGATTGTTCTCGACTGGTTATAGTGGTTTGATTGCATTGAAAAGGTACAAATATTTTATTGACATTTGATGCTCCAACGTAGAGATGGGGTTGGACCCAATAACTGTTAGGTGAGGATCCCAATGATGGCTTTACATTCGCTGGTGAATGATGGGTCTGACTTAACTAAGATCGCGTATAGATTTTCGTTTCTCCATCTGAGGAGTGTGGGAGATTCAAAAAAATAATGAAAGTCTTTGTTTATTTTTTAAGTCCTTCAAATAAATATTTTATAAGTACAAATATCTAACTAAAAACTATTCTCTCTACAAATAATCATGTTGAGTTCCAATCTTTTAGCTCGTATTCTTGATACAAATACATTGATCGGTACAAACAATAAGGACTGACTCTGGAATTTGAGAATCATTCTTAGTTCAAAGAAACTTACTTATATCCTTGACCAGGAAGCGTCTGTGTTACCAGCTCATCCATCCCTTGATCAACGAGCCACACTTGAGAAGTGGATGGATGAAGATAACAAGGTGAAGTATTATATTTTAGCATCCATGTCTAATGATCTTCAGCCACAGCATGAAGACATGAGGATTGCCAAGAAGATGTTAACACACCTGCAAGAGTAGTACGATGAGCAGAGTTGCACAGCTCACTTTGAGGTCTCCTAAAGACTATTCAGATCGAAAATGCGTGATGGACAGTCTGTCAATGATCATTATTTGATAATGATCAAGGACATCGAGGAGCTTCAGAAGCTCGAGATGAATATGGACAAGGAATTGTAGGTGGATTTGATCCTCCAGTCTTTTTCTGATTTATATGGGTAGTTCTTCATGAACTACCATATGAATAAAATTGATAGCACTTTGTTTGAGTTACTGAACTTGCTGATAACAACAGAGGGCACCTTGAAAAGTTCAAGGGATATAATTCTGACTATGGAGCAGGCTTCTTCTAAGAGAAAGTCTTCTTTCAGGAAGAAGAAGCCTGCGAAGAAGTAAAAAAATAAGGCTAAGCTCAAGAAGCAGGTTTCAAAAAAAGCCGACGACAAAGAAAAGTATTTTTATTGTAACATCGAAGGTCATTCGAGAAGAAACTATCCGACCAACCTGACGATTGTCAAGAGTAGAAAGAATAATGGACCTTCTAAAGGTACATCTAATATGCTCATTATTGAAACTAATCTAATGGTTTCATCTTCTTCTAGTTGGATTCTTGATTCTGGTTCAAGTACTTATTTGTGTACTTCTATGTAGGGTCTTAAAGAAATCAGAGGACTGAGGGAAGGCGAGATCACTCTCTGGGTCGGCAATGGAGCAAGGATTGCTGTCGTTGCCGTCGAAATCTATCCTTTATAATTATCGTTAGGAGTTAGTTTAATTCTTAAAGACTGCTATTATGTACCTATAGCTAGTAGAAATTTGATTTTCATATCTGTGCTGGCATAGGATCATTATAATTTTTATTTCAATAAAGACATGTGTTTGATTTATTTTGAAAATAAAATTATTACACATACTTTCTTGATTGATGGTCTTTATCATTTGCATATGGATGTGAGTGTTAATATTAATGAGCAAACTATGAATGCCATGGGGTCTAAGAGACTTAGAGATAGGATTAGTCAAAAATATCTGTGGCACCTTAGGCTAGGCCATATAGGAGAGGACTAACTCTATAAACTAGAGAAAGATAGTCTTTTCAGATCATTGATTTTCGAGTCTTATCTAGTTTGTGAATCGTGTCTTCAAGAAAAAATAGCTAAGTTGCTCTTTGTGGGATAAGGAAAAAGGGCCACTGAGATATTAGCTTTAGTATACACTGACGTGTGTGGTCCATTCGATGTACAAGCCAGAGGTGGCTATGTCTACTTCATAACCTTTACAGATGATTATTCATGGTATGAATTTATGTATTTGATGCACCATAAGTTTGAAGCTTTTGAAAAGTTCATAGAGTTTAGATGTGAAGTAGAAAAATAGATCGAAAAATTCATAAAGATTCTTCGATCAGATCGAGGAGGAGAATACTTTAGTGAGAAATTTTAGGCCTATCTCAAGAATAATGGCATAATCTCACAGTAGATACCTCTAGGGACATCTTAGCTTAATGAGGTATCTGAAAGGAGGAATCGAACCCTATTAGATATAGTTCGATCCATGATGAGCTTCACAGATCTTTCTTTCTCTGGAAACATGCATTACTTTCTGCAATTCATCTTTTGAATCAGGTTTTCTCTAAATCCATTCCTACCATACCATACAAGTTATGGCATAATAAGAAGCCAACTCTTGGGTACCTCAAGATTTGAAGATGTCCGATCTATGTCAAGCGACAGCAGATGGACAAGTTAGAGGCTAGATCATTTAGGGCTTACTTTATAGGGTATCCTAAAGAAACTATAGGATACTACTTCTATCATCCTGAGGATCATAATGTGATTGTAAGCAATCATGCCATCTTCTTAGAAAAAGAATTTATCTAAGATAGAGGCAATGGGAGGAAGATTGAGCTCGAAGAGAAAGTCTTTGAAGAGCATCGAGTTCAAGAATCTGAACCCAATAGTGAGCCAGTAGATATGGTACCTCCTCCACCTTGTAGATCAAGTAGGATCTCTCATCCTCCTGAAAGGTACTTAGATTTCTTACAGAGGATTTAGAGAAAGCATTCTTTGTGGAAGATGGAGATATTAGGAATGATCCCAAGACCTACAATGAGGCAATATTAGATATAGACTTTGAGAAATGGATGGAAGCAATGGAGTCAGAAATTTACTCCATGCATTCTAACTGGGTTTTATCCTTAGTAGATCCACTGAAGATATTATATCTATTGGGTGTAAATGGATTTATAAAAGAAAAATTGGATCGGATGCTAAGGTAGAAACCTATAAGGCAAGGCTAGTTGTGAAAGGTTACAGTCAACATGAAGGCATTGACTATACTGAAATCTTTTCGTCTGTGGCCATGCTGAAATCGATCCATACTATTATAAAATATGATAGTTGGATGTGAAAATTGTCTTTCTAAATAAATATCTTGAAAAATATATCTATATAGAGCAGCTTTTGGATTTTACATGCAGTAATAATGATCACAAAGTTTGCAAGCTGTAAAGGTTCATATATGGACTCAAACAAGTATCTTGAAGTTGGAACATTCGCTTTAATGATGTGATCAAAATGTTTGATTTCATCAAAAATGAGAAGGAGCCATGTGTGTACAAAAAGTAAGTGGGAGTGCTATCACATTGCTCATATTGTACGTGGATGACATCCTCCTGATTGAGAATGATATTTTCATACTGACATCGATCAAAGTATGGTTGTCAAAAGTATTCATCATGAAAGACCTAAGAGAAGCTTCCTACATTCTTGGTATAAAAGTCTGTAGGGTAAATCTAAGAGAATGATAGGACTCTCACAGTGAATGTATATAGAGGAGGTGCTGAAGAGGTTCGATATGAAAAACTCCAAGAGAGAATTTTTACCCCTTAAACATGGCATTCATCTCTCCAAGAAGATGTATCCTGACAAACATGAGGAGATCCAGTGCATGAGCAAGATCCCTTATGCTTTGAAAATAGAGAGCCTTATGTATATCATGTTGTGTACACGACCTGATATAGTCCTTGCCATGAGTGTCATGAGTAGATATCAGACGAATCCAGATGAAGAACACTGGATTACTATGAAAAATATCATTAAGTACTTGAGAAGGATTAAGAATTTATTGTTGGTCTTTGATGGAGGATCGGAGCTGAAAGTTGAGAGATCCATCGATTCAGACTTCATGACTAATGTCGATGATAGAAAGTCTACATCGGGGTGTATCTTGTTGTGTAATGATGGTGTGGTTGGTTGGAAGAGTTTCAAGTAGCCGATCAATATAGATTCGACCATGGAAGCCGAGTACATCATCGCCTCTGTGTTGAAAAATGTATTCCAAAGTCAATCGTAGTCTGTTGACAATTGTGCTCATATTTATAATTATATATAAATTTTTATTAATAAAAATTATTTGACTTTTATCATATTTTATCCATCTTATTTGAACTCCTTTGTTGTGATGAAATTTTTAAGACTATATTTAATCGACAAAGGAGGATTTATTGCTTAGTCCTTAAAATATATTCACATCGAATGATGTGCTGTTAATAGGATGATAGCAATATCGAGTACAGATCGTTATATGCCATATGAGTTGGTTGTCCTCTTAATCAAAGAGTGTAGAGACACTGGTATAGCATACAAGTGAAATGTAGGAGTACATTCACATCGAACATGACCATTTGTCGAGCACTCTGCTGTCAAGAGTAGCTCGTGAAGGATATGGGTATAAGTATCCCTCATATCTGAGATCACTACGATGACTTATAAATAACTCACTATACTTTAATATTGGACCATCTGAATTTTTAATTCAGTGACGGAAGATTACTGGGTGCAGTCAAGTACTTATCAAGTCGGTACGTGAATCAAGATGGAATTGATCCCTCTGAATTAGTCGGAGATATGCATCAGTGTATTTTAATTTAGTAAAATCTTGACCAGAGTAATCCATATGATGGATTTGAAAGGTTAAAATATAATATGATGGACTATACTAGGGTTGATAGTCAAACCCTAGGTCACCTTGAGCATTAGGATCAAAGGGATGAATTATACGGTAACCATACGTCAGTAGGTTTTAGAATGTTGCTTTGTAATCTTTCAACCTATTCGAACATCGGATCTCATTGCTAGATGGTTACATCGATTAGTATAAAAAATTATTTCTATACTACTGACTTAGGTTCCAACCTATTGGGTCATACATATTAGAAGATTCGATCTGATCTGATGGCTGAAGAGTCCAATTAGATTGTGACTCTAGTGAAGAGTCACATTGAGACTGGAACTCTGGAGGAGAGTCCCATCGGACTAGGACTCTACTATTAATAAAATATTAATTAATAATTAGATTACTAATTGACTCAATTTGGTTGAGCAAAGAGCTTTGGAACAAGTTTAATTGAATTAGATTCAGTTTGACTTAGATTAGTTTTGATTTGATCAAGCCTAATTGCAAAAGAAATTTGATCCTGATTCGATCAGAACTTGGACTCAGCTAATTTCTAATTGGTTTAGAAATTTATTGAGATGATTTTGCTCCTAATTAGATTAGATTTATTTTTATCATTGGGTTCAAATCAAATTTGATTTGGCTTAGAATCGAATTAGAAATGAAGAGTCCCATCGGCAGAGACTCTATCTCTTTATCCTTGCACCACCCTGGACCCATGCCCTATTCTCAATGCCAAAATAGTTTTGGCATGGAATTTTTGGCATGAAAAATGTGAGCCCAGTAAGGGTGGGTGGCAAAGCATAATGAGTCATGATCCTATTTCATGCTTAGTTTGAATGTGATCCGATTAGAGAAAAGGAGATAAGAAGGAAAGAGATTTTTCAAGTTTGGAAAGAAAGATGGTGCCAATTAATTTTTTCTCATTTTCTTTGAAGAGTTTTTGGATGTGTGAGACACTTGATCTCCTTCATCATGCCATCAACCATTCTTGGAAATTTTGAGATGCCAAATTGGTAGTTGGCATGGTGGATATTGGCATCCTCCCTTTGACCCAAAACCCTAAGTCCCTATTATAAAAAGGGGGCTCCAATAGTGGACGCCCCATATGAGTTCCTTTGCTGATTTTATTTTTTCTCTAGAGCTTTCTCTCTTCTCCTCTTCCTCCTTTAGATTTTCTCTTCTTTTGGAGTATTTAAGAGATCAAAAGAAGAAGAAGAGTTCAGCCGATAAAGATCCTTGCAAACTAGCACTTCCAAAGAGCCTGATTTGTGCCGGTCTTCATGTGGATGTTCTATAGAGGTCGGACATCTTTGTGCAGCTGCCAGCAATCTGAAAGAACATCTATCTAAGTGTTGGACTAGCAAAAATCAGCAACTTTTAGTTCGATAATGATTTTTGAATTTGCTTGATTGTTTGTGATAGATCTAAAGGTTAGATCTAGATTACAGCATCGATTAGATCGATGTAAATTTTTATTTTTAGATCTTAAATATATGTTAAATTATATTATAGATCTTGATATGATAGTCTAGATTAGATCTTATACATATAAATTAGATTAAATCATTTAATCTTATAGATCCACTGCATAAAATTTTAAAATTGCATGCGTAGTACTGCCATATCATTCCTTCAATTGGTATTAGAGTCAGGTTTTTTATGATATGATTTAATATGATTTTAGATCTGATTATATGCTATTAGATCTGATTATTTATTATTTAGATTAGATCTAAATATATTTTATTTTTAGATCTAATTTTTATTCAGTCCTTGCATGATAGATTAAATGATCTGAGTAGCAAAGTACTCAGATTGGGTAATCACCAAGTCGTTCGGTCATAGGAGCAAGTAGGGTTACATGATCCTTTTCTCTCATTCAACGGGGTGCTCTTCATGATGTGTAGGAGTGCCACTGTGAGGTCCCATGAAGAAGAAAATGAAAAGAAAAATTTATTTTCTTACAAAATCCTAGATCTTGAAATCCTAGGATGTGTTGTATGTGATGCAAGTTACAAAAAAAATTAGTTACATTTAATCTTAATAATCAAAATTATTTTAATTTAAAATTATGAATATTTAGATATAATCTAAAAAATTTTTATAATTTAATATAAAAAATTTACATAAAAAATTATTTTAAAATTTAAACCATGTTGATGCTAAACTTAATTAAGAATTAAGTATTGAATCGATTAGATCTAGAATTGTGATTTAAGATCTAATGATATTGCATAAAACATGGGTATAGACTAGCTCAAATTAGGTCCTCTTAATTAGATTAAATCTAAGGTTAGAATCAAAAAATTTATGGACCATGTAGAGAAATTAATTAAATCTAATCAAATATTGAATTAGATTAAATCAGAATTTCTCTAATGTAATAGTTGTAGATGGTCAAGTCCATATCTTTGATTAGACCAAATGAACCTTAATTGTGGCTCAGTGGTTGAACCTGAATCATTAAGTTAGTCAAATTGAAACTAATTAACCAATTGATGTTTAAGGTAATTTTGACATTTTGACCGATGATTTTTAATTAGGAGCAGCTTCCTTGGCGATTTCGATAGTGTCTAAGTTAAGCTTGACTAACCTTCCCACCGATCTCACTTACTTGACTAATTTGATGAATTATATTTTGATTAGACTGCTAAGTAATTCGAGTTAACCCATGCCATTAAGGTTGATCAGTGTGATTGATTTAGGTATCAGTTCGACCAGCATGATCTTAATCCGATTCAATAACTTGGTGAAGTTAGTGAGAAGATTATGGTTTATTGGTTGATCTCTTTTTTTCTCTTCTCTTAATTCATAATTAAATTTTTTAAATTATTAAATTTTTAAAATGAGATAATTATGGTGATAACTAAATTATAGTCTCCCATTAAATTGGGTGATAATGGGTCCAATTGTATGATGATCATTGGAGGCCCAAAGGCTTGGTACTCATTTGCTATTGGAATTATCATTCATAATATGATGACTTAATCAAATCTCTCTAGCAGATGGTTAGGTTAGCTGATTAAGTTGGGCCTAATCATTTGATAGTTAGATTCATAAGTATGATCATGTTAATGGTTGGACCTAACCAGAGCCTGCAGAGAAGACCAAAGTCAACTGAAAAGTTACTTGAGATTGAATAATTACTAAAAATTATTTGGTGAAACAATTGATTAATGAACCTACCCATGGATGCACATGGCTGAGTCGGCCAAAGTCGGGCTCATGTGTAGTGTGTGTGGATTTTAGTACCCGCTAAAGAATTAAAGTAATTCTTTGAGTTGGAGGTAGAAGCTATCAATTTGTATAAAATAGTGGCAGAACCTTTAGACTAAAATTCATATCTTTAGATTTAATTAATTCACATGTTGATTAGGTTTTGACTTTTTTTTATGCAGATATGACCTCAAACTTGTCACTCCGATCACTGTTGGATAGTGAGAAGTTGACAGGACCCAATTTTGATAACTAGTATCGAAAACTTAAAATTGTCCTAGCACACGAGTGGATTTTATATGTCATTACAGATCCAGCACCTGAGGAGCCTACTCCCAATGCCTATGGCATGGATCGAGATACTTATTTGAAGTGGCTCAACGACCACACCATGGTTCATTGTATAATGCAGGCTTCAATGAATGATGAGTTTAGCTGAAAGTTCGAAGAGGCTCAACCAGAAGACATGCTCAAAGTATTGAGAGAGTCTTTTGGTACTCTCGACGATATTGAGTGGCACAAGACTAGTTGCATCATTTTCAATGCTTGGATAAGAGAGGGAGCATCGATCACCAATCATGTATTGTATATGATCGAACAGATCGAGCGATTGAGCAAGCTCGGCTTCTTCTTGCACGAACAACTGGGGAAGGATGCGATCCTGAACTCCCTACCTAAATTTTACCTACCATTTCTCAAACATTTTATAATGGCGAAGTTTGTAGTCAACTGCCATGGTTTGTTGGAGTTGCTATAGACTTTTGAGAAGGATCATCAGCTCCACAAGGAGATGGTGAATGAAGTGGGAGGATTTTCTTTGGGTAGACGTTGTCCTTTTAAAAAAGGGAAGAAGAAGAAGAATAAGAAGGTGCAAAGTGCTGAGAGTTAGATCTCGAAGCTCAAGTTCAAGGTCAACCAGAGTTAGACAGAGTGCTTCTATTGTAAGAAGCAGGATCACTAGAAGAGGAACTATCCTCAATACTTAGCTTCCCTTGACCCGAACAAACCAAAGAAGAAAAAGCAATCAGTTGCTGGACAAGATAATTATATGATAACACCTCATAACTTTTCTATTTTTGATTCAATAACCTGGGTATTGGATACCGATAGCTCTATTAATATTTGTAATTCATTGCAGGATCTTCAAATCAGTAGGAGATTTGGAGACGGTGAGAGATTCCAGAACATTGAAAATGAAAGATCAATTTCAGTTCTAGCTTTAGGAATTATCAAGGTTGCATTCGAGTCTCATTTTATTATTCTAAATGATTGTCATTACTGTCCAAGTTTTCTTTTAAATTTTATTTCTGTAAGCTTTTTAGCCAAAATGAATTATAAAATTTTAATAAAGAAAAGCTTTTATGATATCATTTGGAATGGTATTACTATAATATATGGACAGTTGAATAATGGGATTTATGTTGTATCATGGCCTAATGTAATGTACGCATCTAATAAACATCCTAGAATAATCAATGTCATGGATGCCTACCTTTGGCATTGTAGGCTAGGTCATATCAATAAGAACAGGATGAACATGTTAGCTCAAAAAGAAATTCTTGATAAAAATGATTATGAATCGTTGCCTACCTGTGAGTCTTGCTTACTTGAAAAGATGATCAAGTTATCTTTTATTGAAAAAGGTGAACAAGCCAGTGATGTTCTGGGTCTGGTACATCTAATGTATGTAGATCCATAAGCACAAGTGTCAGAGGAGGGTACCACTATTTTATTACATTCACAGATGACTTATTTAAGTATCGGTATGTCTATTTGATGAAACACAAGTCTGAATCGTTTGAAATGTTCAAACGATTCCGTAATGAGGTAGAGAAATAAATTGGAAAGAATATTAAAACTCTTCGATCAGATCAAAGAGATGAATATCTTTCTGATAAATTTCTGACATATCTTAAGGAGAATGAGATTCTCTCTCATGGATACCTCTTGGAATGCCATAATATAATGGTGTGTCGAAAGGAAGAAATCAAACTCTGTTGGATATGGTTCGATCTATGATGGACTTTTCTAGTCTGTCGATATCTTTTTGGAGATATACACTCGAGTCAGCTTGTTATGTGCTTAATAGGGCTTCTAGTAAATCTGTTAGTAAAACATCATATGAGATATGGACTGGACGTAAGCCAGCATTCTCTCACCTTAGAGTTTGGGGATGTCCGGCTTATGTCAAACATTTGAAAATAGACAAACTTGAAGTCAGGTCTGATAAATATAATTTTATAGGGTATCTCAAAGAAACTAAGGGGTATTATTTCTATCTTGCTGATGAACAAAAAGCATTAGTCAGTCTTAGGATAGTTTTTTTTTTTTAAAAAAAATTTCTTGGGAAAGAGATTAATGCCTCTAAGGTTGAACTTGAGAAAGTTCAACAGGTAGAACCGACACAGTCTAGTTAATCCACAGATTCGAATTTGATAATGTCAAATTCGAAACCTATTATAGAGGCACCATTAAGGAGATCCGATAGAATATCACTTCAACCAAACAGATACTATGATTTCTTAGTTTGGGATGGGGATCCTCTTGAACTCGATGAGAACAATGAGGATCCGATCACCTATATGGATGCAATGTAGAGGTTCAACTTTGATAAATTGCTTGAAGTCATGAAATCTAAAATAAAGTTCATGAAGGTCAATGATGTATGGACATTAGTTGACCCATCTGAAGGGGTTAAACCCATAGGGTGTAAGTGGGTCTTCAAAAGGAATAGGGGTGCAGACGGGAAGGTGGAGATCTATAAAGTCCGTTTGATTGTCAAGAGTTATCGTCAGCATTATGGTATTGACTATGACGAGATATTTTCTCCTATGACAATGCTCAAATTCATTTAGATTATGTTTGTGATAGTGGCACACATGGATTATGAAATCTGACAAATAGATGTCAAAACAGTTTTTCTAAATAGAGAGCTGGATATGATACAACTTGAGGATTTCATATCCACAGATGAGTCCAAAGTGTACAAGCTTTAGAAATTTATTTATAGGTTGAAGCAGGCATCTAAGAGTTGGAACATACATTTTGATAAGGTTATCAGAACGTATGGCTTTGTTAGGAACGGAGAAGAACCCTGCATTTACAAATGGGTAAATGACTCTGTAGTTGTATTTCTCATTCTATATGTGGATAATATTCTCTTAATTGAGAATGACATCTCTGTATTATAAGGAATAAAAGTTTGGTTATCGTCTCAGTTCTCTGTGGAGGACTTAGGAGAAGCATGCTACATTCTTAAGATGAAGATCTATAGAGATAGATCGAAAAGATTGCTTGAATTATCTCAATCCACGTACATAGACACTATGCTGAAGTGGTTCAGCATAAAAAATTTTAGAAAAAGCTATCTTCCGATAGGCCATAAAATTTTTCTCTCCAAAAGGGATTGTCCAATAACTCCTCAAGAGAGAGAGAGAGCATATAAGTAGTTTTTCATATGCTTCAATAGTGGGTTATATAATGTACGTCATGATATGTACAAGATCAGATATGGCATACTCACTAAGAGTAGTGAGTAGATACCAATCTGATCCAAAAAAGAACCACTGGAAGATCGTAAAGACCATCCTTAAGTATTTAAGAAATATTAAGGATCAATGGCTTGTTTATAGTGAAACTGACTTAAAACTAGTGGGGTTCACCGACTCTAGCTTTCAGTCAGACTATGACGATAGCAAGAGTATATCGGGTTATATTTTTATTCTAAATGATGGAGCAATCTGCTGAAAAAATTTTAAGTAGCACACCATGGCTAATCCTATTTGTGAGGCAGAATATATCGTAGCATCCGATACTGTGAAGAAAGCTATATGGTTGTGAAAGGTTATAGGTGAGCTCGAAGTGGTACCCTTCATCGATGGCCTTATCCTGTTATACTGTGAGAGTACTGGAGCCATTGCTCAAGCCAAGGAGCTAAAGTTCCATCAGCGCACCAAGTATATTCTGTGCCGCTACCACATATCCAAAAGATCATGGATCGAGACGACATCAACCTTCAGAAGATCGATGAAAAGAAAAATCTAATTGATCCATTTACTAAAGCTTTCAAAATTAAGGAGTTCGATGATCATAAGTCGAAGATGGGTATACGATATTATACCGATTAGCTTAAGTCCAAGTGAAAGTTGTTGAGAAATATGTTCCAAAGTCAATCGTCAATCTGTTGATAATTATGCTCATATTTGTAATTGTATATAAATTTTTATTAATAAAAATTATTTAATTTTTTTATCACATTTTGTTCATCTTATTTGAACTCCTATGTTGTGATGAAGTCTTTAGGATTATATTTACTAGATAAAGGAGGATTTGTCACTTATTTCTTAAAACGTGTTTGCGATCGAATGATATACTGTTAATAGGATAATAGCAATATCGAGTACAGATCGTTGTATACCATATGAGTTAGTTATCCTCTTAACTAAAGAGTATGGAGATACTGGTATGGCATGCAGATGGAATGTAGGAGTACATTCGCACCGAATGTGATCATTTATCGAGCACTCTGCTGTCAAGAGTAGCTCATGAAGGGTATGGGTATAAGTATTCCTAAGACCTAAGATCACCACGATGACTTATAAGCAAGTCATTGTACTTTAGTATCGGATTATTTGAATTTCTAATTCAGTGATGGAAGGTCGTGAAGACCATCCTTAAGTATTTAAAAAATACTAAGGACCAGTGGCTTGTTTATGGTGAAACTGACTTGAAACTAGTGGGGTTCATCGACTACAGCTTTCAGTTAGACCATGACGATAGCAAGAGTATGTCAGATTATATTTTTATCTTAAACAGTAGGATAATCTGTTGAAAAAGTTTCAAACAGCATACTATGGTTGACTCTGTTTGCGAGGCAAAATATATCGCAGCATCCGATGCTGTGAAGAAAGCTGTATGGTTGCGAAAGTTCATAGGCGAGCTCAGAGTGGCACCCTCCATCGATGATCTTATCTTGTTATACTGCGACAGCACCGGAGTCATTACTCAAGCCAAGGAGCCGAAGTCCCATCAGCAGACCAAGCATATTCTGCATCGCTACCACTTATTCGAAAGATCGTGGATTGAGATGATGTTGACGTTCAGAAGATTGATGGAAAGGAGAATCTAGTCGACCCATTTACTAAAGCTTTCAAAATTAAAGAGTTCGATAATCACAAGTCGAAGATGGATATACAATACTGTATCGATTGGCTTTAATCCAAGTGGGTGTTATTGAGAAATGTGTTCCAAAGTCAATCGTCAGTCTATTGATGATTGTGCTCATATTTATAATTATATATAAATTTTTATTAATAAAAATTATTTAATTTTTTTATCACATCATCTTATTTGAACTTCTGTGTTGTAATGAAGTCTTTAGGATTATATTTAATCGACAAAGGAGGACTATATTTCATCTTATTTGAACTCTTGTATTGTGATAAAGTCGTTAGGACTATATTTTATTACATTTTCTCTAGAGCTTTCTCTCTTCTCCTCTTCCACCTCTAGATCTTCTTTTCCTTTAGAGTGTCCAAGAGATCAAAAGAAGAAGAAGAGTTCAGCCCTTAAAGATCCTTGCAAGCTAACACTTTCAAGGAGCCTGATCTGCATCGATCTTCATGTAGACATTCTGTAAAAGTTTGATGTCTTCATGCAGCTACCAGCAACCTGAAGGAGCATCTATCCAAATGTTGGACCAGCAAAGATCAATAACTTTCAGTTCGATAATGGTTTCTAGACTTGCTTGATTTTTTGTGATAGATCTAAGGGTTAGATCTACATTGCAGCGTCAATTAGATCGATGTAGATTTTTTAGATCTTAAATATATGTTAAATCATATTATAGGTCTTGGCATGGTAGTCTAGATTAGATCTTATGCATGTAAATTAGATTAAATCATTTAATCCTATAGATCCGCTGTGTAAAATTTTTAAATTGCATGCATAGTATTGCCTTATCTTTCCTTCACTCTGAGCTGCTAAGGAAGCTTTTTGATTTAAGAAGTTCATTACAGAGCTGGGTGTGATGCCATCAGATGTCATTATACTGCACTCGACAACAACGGTGTCATAGCCCTTGCTAAGGAGCCTAGATCTCATCAAAAATTCAAGCATATAGAGCGACAGTTTCACATCATATGCGAATACCTTGAAATAAAGTTCGTCGAGATGCAGAGAGTCGACTCTACGCAAAACATGATGGATTCGCTAACCAAGCCTCTCATCCAGTAGAAGACTGAAGCTCATCTTGAGAAGATGGGTTTTAGGTATATGGCCAATTGGCTTTAGGTCAAGTAGGAGTTTATTAGATTTGTGTCCTAGAAGTCAATTATTGACTGACATATTTTATAATTATAAAGTTTAATTTTATACTTATAATATTTTTATTATTAATAAAAGATTTTTTTATTTCAATCATATTTATATGTCCATGATTTATCCTAGAAATTAATAAAGATGATTTTTGTATATCCTTAAAGTGTTGAAAATTTGAGACATACATTAATTAGTGGTTTATTTCTAAATACTCCCAATCAAAGGATCGATACAAAGGACAGTGATCAATTTATTTGAGATCGGTGCACAGTTTACCTTTTTTGTGGGCAGATGAGTCTCAGATCTGCAGTGTAGGGACACTGAGGTGAGGGTATGGATGGTTGTTATAATACAACTTGCATTGAGCGTGATCAATATGAAAAATCACTTGGATGTCTACTCACTCGTCAGTGGTCTTCTCAATGCTGTAGTAGTGTGAGTGATTCTTTAACCTGTGGTGTCATCGACTATTCGCAGTGAGGCTACTGAGTTTGACTACATATTTTATGGGTCCCTAGCCATTCAGATTCTTGCTGTATATGTTGGCTACAGTAGATTCAGATTCACTGTTTGGAGTAGGATGCACCTAGATGGAATCTATCGATCTTGGTATAAAAGGAGAAGTCTTATGTGATTTGCGAGACTGAGTTCAGAAAATCTTTGGCCAAGCAAGTATGAATACTGAAAAAGAGTTTCTATGAGATTCACAAATGAATTTGAGTCAAGCCAATCTTGTATATGACTGACGATGGGGTCTGACGAGTTCTCCATGACCTCCAACAAGTCAGAACTCACGATAGAAGAACTGAATTATATGATAACTGTACCTAGATGTTCACACTTTCATTCTACTGGATTGTTACTACATACTACTAGGTATTATTGATGGATTGTGGGACTCATCGGACATCATTTTGATGATCAATGACCCTCGAAGGGTAGAGTTGGAATTATTCTAATCCATTGAAAAGAGTTTCGATGATATTATGATGGAGATCACAATATATCTCACTAGCAAAGAGAATGGAATCTATGGGGTCACAAATTAAGGAATTTAATCTTGAATTAATCAATTAGGCTTATGAAGTTCTAATTGGGTTAGAATTTATTGAAATTCTATTGGGTTTAAGAGAAATATGCTAGCACATGGTTAAACCTAATTCTTCTCATGACTTCGATTGGATCTAGTCCATTGCATTGAACCTAACCTAAATCCATTAAGATTTAACTGGGTGCCTAATTGTGAGCCCAAGAGAATTGAATTAAGTCAATGAGTTGGCTAAATTATCTCCTCATTTGTTTTCTGATATTGAGTATGAAATTATGGAAAAGAAGAGATGGCATCATGCATCTCTTTTGGAAAGTCCAAGGGGCGCCAACCTTGGATTGGTGTGAGGAAGAGAGAGGGACCCACCTCCTCTCTTGCATTGGCATGGAAGGAGAGAGAGAGAGGGGCTACGCCCCCTCTCTTATGCATGAAAAATCCTAAGGGATGCCTAGTGTTGGCGCCTCAACTATCTGCCCTTTGTTATTTGGAGCACCCACTCAATCTGCTTTATCTGATTGGGGCACCCCATATGCTTGCCATAAGAGTTGAGATCCTACCAATTAAGTCTAATTTTAATAAAAAATAATCAGATTAAAAAGATAGAAATCCTTATGAGATAAGGACTAGCCTTTTTAAGTTAATTGATTTTTGATGTGGATCAAGGAAGGGACTATATAAAGAGATAGTCTCTTAGGGTTTGAAAAAATAAAATTTTCAGAAACCAAAACTCTCCTCTCTCCTCTGCATGCCTCATCCTCTCTCCCTCTTCTTTTTCCCATGCCCAAGGGTTGGGTGTCCATCTTCCATATGCCAAGAAGAAGGATCTTTTCTACAGCAAAGAACAAGGAGAAGAAGGCTATAGCTCAAGAGTTGAAGTTGCAGTCAAGATCAATTGCTGATCAAGATTCAAAAAGATAAAGATTTTACTTGAAGAAGAAGGATCTACCATGAGAAGAAAGATTCAAGATTGATCCCGATGGATATCTGTAGAGGCCGGATATGTGTGCGGCTCAAGGACCTTCGAATCTGAGATCATCAGAAGTGATATATTTCTACCCACACAAAGGTATTAAGATTTGATCTCATCTTTGATTTTATTTTGAAAATATATGCATGTCTTTATGCTTGAGCTTGGATAGGATTAGATGAGATCTAATGCATGTTGGGTTAAAAGATTTAATCCGATTCATTTTCTACTGCTCTTGAAAAGATTTTTGAAATTTATGCATGCATCCAATCCGATTTTCTAATATTATGAGATTTAACAAAATAATTTTTTTTAAAAATATGATAATACTAGTATCATCAATTTAACTAAAAATCTTATATAAAATTTGAGAATGAAATATATTAAAATTAGGCATCACTTTATTTGAGATCATGTACAAAATAGTGATATTGTACTTGAATTTGTATCAACTGAAAATTAATGAGCTGATATTTTTACAAAATCTTTGAATGAAGATAGATTTAATGTAATAAGAGGTGAATTAGGAATCTGTGACCCCCTCCAATAAAAAATTACTTCTATATCTTTTTGCTCATATATTGATTGGCTTGATCCATATTTTTCATAAATTTATTGAATTAATTTTAAATTTTTATGAATTTCTAAAAATTTGGCTCGAGCTTGCTCAATTATGGTATCGAGCTAACTCGACTGTCGAGCCGACCTGAACAAGACTTTGAGCTTGCTTAACTATCGAGGTCTAGTTTTTAATTAAAACGTCTGACCTTTTTGAAAACCCTCTTCTTCTTTCATCCGAGCTTGCACCACTCCGACCTTTTTTCAGCTCTGGTCTTAAACCTTCCAATAATCCTATTTCTTCTTGTTTCCACCCTCCAATCCATGAAATTTTCGAGCTATGGCTCCCAAGATGTACACCGTCGAGGCAAAGAAACGTCGAGCTGAGGAACCACGTCAGGTCCGATCAAAGAAAAGCAGTGCCAAGGTTCCGCAAGATCAGTGCCCTCTACTCCAAATCAAGTCTCAATGGCATCCAGAGCAGTTACCATGGGAAAAAAAGTGTGTTTTCAATTTTTGGATGAGCAAAACTTTTGCATTGGTACTTGGATTCAGCAACAGGGTTGGGAAAAATTATGCTCACTTAAGGTACCTACTTGTTCCCATCTAGTTTGAGAGTTTTTTGAGAACTTGAGGTTAGATTCAGAGTCTATCTGATTTGAGGTAAAGGGAACTGAGATCATTCTAGACCAAAGAAGACTAGGGCATCTCCTTAAAATGCCCTCCTCAGGATTTCGAGTTGCCGAGTTGCATAATGATTTTGATGGCATGCAAAGGCTTTTTGGCAGCAACATTTTGGAGAAATTTGACATCCACAATTCCAATCTTTTGCTCACCGAACTGAAGTTTCTCCATAGTATAATCTTTAGAATTTTCTTTCCAAGAATAGGGAGATTTGACTAGATTTCATCTAGAGACTTGGGCGTGATGGTTCATATGGTTGAGGGTACTATAATGAATCTGCCTTTCATGATGATCGAGTAGATGAAGACAGCTGCAAGAAAATCTAGGAGCCAAGCCTGTCTGTCTTATGGAATGGTTTTTATCTTAATCTTCATGGAAGCTGGCATCGATCTGGAAGGAGAGGACTGCAAGACACTCAAGCACCCTAACTTCTACAACATTCATATCCTGCATCACATGAAGTTTAGGAAAGAAGGTGATGTTTGGGTTAGAGAGGTTGAAAGTGTATAGCTTGATGTGTCTAGATCTTCCTCCTCTTCACCCTTAGATTTTGCAAAGCCGTCCTCCCCTGCACCAACTATAGGACCATCATCCCCTACACCTGCACCAACATCGGGTTCTGTAGCTGGAGAGCATCAGCCAGGACCATCTGTCTCCCCTCGCACACCAGTAATGCCTTATAGTTTTTCTACAGAGGGGATTATAGATCAGATGATGGATCAGATGGGTAGGATGCTTGCTGACTTCAAGTCTCAGATCTTACAAAGCCATGATGCACTTCTAGAGGATACTCAGATACTATTTCAGTAGCTTCATGGAGATTTGCTGAGGATTACTCTGCGACTCGAGAGTCTAGAAAGAGTTGAGACCCACAGGACAGATGCTTTCGATCTCAAACAGAATATTTTTTAGACCATGGAGGAGTAGAGGATATCTTCTGAGGGGTTATTTGATTCACTGAATCAGCAGATCAGTAAGCTATCCCAGAATTTAGATATTTTTAAAATAGTAGCGTGGGGCAATTGAGGAGGTGAATCAGTTGAAAGTTAAGATCATCAAGGTTGTAAGAAGGGCTGAAGAGATTGATATTTCACAGCATGGGAGCACCAAGGTTCTTATCACTACTGTCTGCCAAGTCGAGGCACAGCTGAGTCAGCTTTGGTCTCGGATATGCCCACTCTCCACCTAGCCTAGACCTTTCCCTACCCAGTCCCAGACTACCACTCCTAGACCCCTTTCAGTGCCACGATTAGGCCTGACACTGGTTTTCCATCCATTCACCCCAGGCCCTTTGCTAGAATTCGGAGCAAGAAACCAGCTCCTTCCTCCTCATCCACTGAATCTATCATAGAATTCTCCTCTAATAAGGATTAGTTATCATCAGATTTAGGTTTTATCTTGTGTTGTTTGAGACTATGCTTTATGTTTTAGGTTGGCATTTTTTTGCAATGAATGTTGTGTGGTATTGTTTGGGTCGCATCATTTTGTAAACAATACAAACACTTAATGAAAATTTTCTTCACATCATCTTTTTGTGTACTATTGTGTCATCTTGTGAATGTTCTTTTTGATATTGACAAAAAGGGGGAGAAAGACTAATTGAGCATATTAGAGCATATTACTTTGAAAATAAATGGTGAACTTTGAAAATGAACAATGAAACATTAAAAACTGAACAGTGAACATTAAAAATTGAATAGTGAACATTAAAAATTTGACTTGAAAATCATCTTATAAGAAGCATTTATTGAGGGGAAGCTTAAAGTTTAATAGCCAATGTGATTTTCGTAGATGTAAACTTTTTAAAGATACATCCTTTTTATAGAACTCATTAAATCCAAAATTACTTATGCATATAGTATGTTGAAATATAAAATCTTGTTACATTTATACTTATATTGAATTTTTTTTTTATACATATATACTCTATAATCAATATTTTGTCATCATAAAAAAGAGAGAGATTGTTGTCCCTAAAAATGATTTTGATAATCATAAAATATTAGAGCATATTTTGATACTAATATCTTTCAAAATTTATCAAAGAATATTTTTATAGAAGGAAAAGACCATTAAAAGACTCCTAACATAATTAAAGATCATTTGAGTAAAGAGAAACTAAGTTTGGAGAGTGTTAGCACAAGAAAAACCAACTCAATGTATTCGAGCTGACTCACCTAGAAAATCCAGTCAGCTCTGGCATAATATGTTCTCTCTATTTTGGCTTGGCACTCAGTCGAGTCGACTCGAGAGGGATTTGAGCCGGCTCTCTCAGGGTGATTGAGAAGGTATTTTTGAGTTTTGGCATTCGAGTCAGCTCAAAATTGGATTCGAGTTAGCTCTTTCAGATCGACAGAAAGGAGAGTTTTGAAGAATGCAAGTCGAGCCAGCTCGAAAACAGATCTGAATCGGCTCTCTTAGAAAAAATAGAATGTGGATTTTTTAGAAATATAGTTCGAGCCAGCTCAATGGTAGTACTGAGCCAGCTCTCTCAGTCGAACAGAATGATGAAATTTTAAAAAATATTGTTCGAGCCGACTCGAGATCAATCCAAGCCGACTCGACGCTATCTGATAGCCTCAATGGCTACTTCTATGGATGCTAATTTTCATTCAAAAAAAACTTACAATGGCTATTTTGTTGGGAATTATGTCTTAAAGCCAATCGTCAGCCTGTTGATGGTTGTGCTTATCATTGTAATTATATATAAATTATTAAATTAATAAATTTTATTTGATTTTTTTATCACTGTGTACATCTCATTTTGAACTCCTGTTATATGATGAAGTCCTTAGGACTATTTGATTCAATATAGGAGGATATATCGTTTAGTGCTTAAACCTTAAGTTCATAACCAAATGATATACTATTATTAGGATGATAGCTATATCAAGTATAGATCGTTGTGTGTTATGTACGTTGGTTATCCTCTTAATCAAGGAGTATAGAGACACTGACATGATAAGTAAGTGAGATGTAGAAGTACATCTCACTGAACGTGATCAATTACTGAGTACTCTACTGTCAAGAGTAGCTCACGAAAGATATGGGTATAAGTATCCCTCCGATCTGAGATCATCACGGTGACTTGCAAGCAACTCACTATGCTTTGATACCAGACTACCTGAATTTTTAATTTAATGATAAAAAATTTTTGAGTACAATCAAGTACTTACGAAGTCGGTGTGTGAGTCAAGATGGAATTGACCCCTCCGAATAAGTAGGAGTTAATGTATCAATATGTTTCAATTTAGTAAATTTTAGTCGGGCTAATCCATGTGATGGATTTTGAAAATTGAAATATAATGTGGATGACCATATCAAGGTTGGTAGTTAAATTCTAGATCACCTTGATCATTTTGGTCAAAAAGATGAATTATACGGTAACCATATGCTAATAGGTTCTTGAATGATGCTTTGCAATCTTTTGACCTATCCAGACGTCGGGTATCATTGCTAGATGGTCACTTTAATTGGTATAAAAAGATTATTTTCATACTACCAGCTTACGTTCGAACCTATGAGGTCACACTCAAAAAAAATTTCTGACTGATCATATGGCTGATCAACGATTAAGAATCATTTCAGGATAAAATAGTCAATTCGATTGATGATTAACTCTGTGCAAAAGTTATAATAAACTAATTTACTAATTATTAGTGAATTATAGAAGGATTGATTAGTAATTAGATTGCAAATTAATTCAATTTTATTGATCATTGAGGTTTGGATCGAATCTAATTGAATTGGATTCAATTTGGTTTGACCCAATTAGGTTATGAGATGACCTAATCGCTAAGGATGTTCCATGCCTGATATGATCAGAACTTGAGCTCGATTAATTTTTGATTTGATTAAAATTTAATTAAAACTATTTTTTATTTAATTAAATTAGATTTAATGATCTAATTAGATTTAACCTAATTTGGTTGGGTTAAGAATCTAATTGGATGAGAAAAATAATTCGAATTCGAATCTGTTGCACCTCCTTTATCTGCATCCTCTTATTCTTCACATGAGAAATATTTTATGTGATCTTTTCTCATACCTAGAAGTCTTTCCCACATCCTCATTTGAGTTCTTTTGAATTAAAAATTAGTTGGTTTAAATTTGAGTTCAATTGGTTTGAATTTGAATGAAAATCTAGAGTCCAAATTGAGTTAGACTCTCCTCTTCACACCACCACATTTCTCCATGCAAAAAATATTTTTGTGTGAGATTTTTTGCACCATTTTGATGTTGGTCGACCCCTCTCTGAGGATCATATGATAAAGATAAAGTTTGATTCAAAATTTAATTCAAATTTGATTTGAATTGGTGATAAGGATCAGCCAACACTTGAATTTGAACCGAAACTACCTTATTCTTATCCTTATCTTCTATGGGATGCCAACTTTAAAAGGAGATCAATTTTGTACAAAATTAGAAGTAATTTTTGGCATGAGAAATCTAAGAGAGGGGACATAAAAAGTTGAGAGTGGGTTGGGCTTCCGTGCTTGAGAAACAGAGGAAGTATTCTTCTTCTTAGGCATGAGCTGTGGGTTCTAGGATTTCATCTCTAGGTTTTATTAGAAGAAAAATACAAGAGTGAGTCTTGTTCAATCTTTCACACCACCACCTCCTCGTAAAGCTTTATCTTTTAGTCTGGAGGAGTTCTGAAGATCTGAAGAAAGAAGTTTGGATCAGCCATCCAGAGCCTTCGACATGAGCTAGCACTCTCGTGAAGGAAGATCCGATCAGAGCTTCGAGTGGATAATCTGTAGAGGTCGGACGATCTGTGTAGCTACTGAACATCAATAAGATTTTTATACCATACTTACCAGTAGCAGAGATCATCGATCATGAAAAGGTGATGAGTTTTGAACTCCATCGATATAATCTAAAAATTCGATCAGATTCAGGGCAACGATGTGATCGATGTAGTTTTTTATTTTATATCAAATTTTATATATAAATTTTTCATATCATAGATCCTTAATGGTAGTTTAGATTTTATCTAAGATATATTTAGAAGATTAAAATATTTAATCTTTTATTATTTCACTATAAAATTTTAAAAATACATACTTTGAATTATTCATTTTTCGTTCAGATGGTATCAGAGCCAGTTTTAAAAATACATATTTATGATATGAATTTTTTGTATATAATCTAATTTTAATTATTTAGATTAAATTTAAATAGTTAATTTTAAATTTGAGTAGTACAGTAATCTGATTGGATAGATTCTTATAGCCATCCAGTCATAGGAGAAATCAGAATTTCACTATCCTATTTATTCATTTGATGGGATCTCCTATGGTATGTAGGAGTGCTGTGTGATCTTTTTCATGATGATGAACAATGAAAAAATTTTAAAATTTTATTTTAGATCTGAAATAATGTATATTAGATCTAAAATTAGAGTTTTGATCATTAGATGATTGATTATAAAAATATTTTATAAAATTAAAAATTATTTTTAAACACCAAATCCAAACCCATATCAGTCCAAAACTTAATTGAGACTTAAGCAATCTAGATTTGAGAATCAAAGATCTAGGACATTAATTTCATAACTCATGAGTTAATGGGTTAGCTCGAGTCAAGTCCATTTAACTGGGTTAGACCTAGGATTAGAAATCATTGTTAATGAACCATGTTAGTAATTGATTAAATCTAATTAAAAGCTAATTTTAATTGGATCAATTTTTTCTCTTGATCAATTTCAATAGATGTAGTTGGTCAAGTTTATATTTTTGATTAGACCAACATGGACTTTGATCGTAGCTCTGTGGTCGAATCCAAGTCTATAAGTTGATCAAATTGAAAATGACTAACCAGTTAGTGTTTAAGATAAGTATGGCAGCTTTGATCGGTGGTCATTAATTGGGAGCTACTCGCATAGATTGAGTCTATGTCGAGTTAATGGCATATCCCTTCCATTGATCTCACTTACCTGATCAATATGGTGAATCATATTTTGATTAGATCTCTTAATGATTGGAGTTGACCCATGCTAACTAGGAAATCAGTGTGACTGATTTAGGTGCCCCTAGTTCAACTTATCTTGAGTCCTCTTCATGACTTGGTGAAGTCAGTGGGAGGATTTATGACTGATTGGCTGGATCAGCTTTTACCTAATCTTCTTTAATCTAACTTGGTGAAGTCAGTAAAAGAATGAAGATTATTTGGTCAAGTCTTTTTTTTATCTCTCAATTTAACTAATTAAATTCTCTAAAATTATTAGATCTCTAAAAATAAAATAGTTATGATGATAACTAGATCATAGCCTCCCATTAAGTTGGATGATAATGAGTCCAATGGTTTAGATGATCATTGGAGGCACCACAAGTCTGGTGCTCATCTGACTGTTAGAATTATCATTCATAATATATTATTTTAGTTGTATCTTTCTAATGATAGTCAGGTTGGCCGAGCCACACTCGGGACTGGTCACTTATTTATTAGATACACTAAATTTTGGCATGTTAATGGTTGGACCTAACCATAACTTTCAATGGAGGCGCCATACGCTTGCTGAAGAGGTGTCTGGGATAAAATTGAATACTAAAAATTATTTAGTAAAATAATTGGTTAAGAACCTATCTATAGGTACACAAAGATTGGTCGAGCCACACTCAGACCCATGTGCAGTCCATATGGATTCTAGTACCCACTAAAAAATTAGTGTAATTCCTTGAATTGAGAGTAGAGGCTATCAATTCGAATAAAATAGTGAGAAAACCTTTAGACTAAAATCCATATCTTTAGGTTTAATCAATTTATATACTAATTAGGTTTTGATTCTTTTTTTACAATTATGGCCACTACCTTATCGCTCCGATCACTATTAGATAGTGATAAATTGATTAGATCAAGTTTTGATAGCTGGTATCAAAAGCTTAAAATTATCTTGAAGCACGAATGGATCTTGTATGTGTTAATTGATTCGACATTCGAGGAGCCAGCTCCAAACGTACGTAGCTCGATCAAAAATACTTATCAAAAGTGGCTCAATGATCGGACTATGGTTCGTTGTATTATACTGACGGCGATGAATGATGAGTTTAGCCATCATTTCGAGAATGCTCAGCCACAGGACATGTTGCAAATGTTGACGAGTCTTTTGGCACACCCGACGATGTTGAGAGGCACAAGACTAGTAGTGCCATCTTCAACACTCGAATGAGGGAAGGAGCATCAGTCACTGATCATATATTGTACATGATCAAGATGATTGAGCATGTAAGCAAGCTCGACTTTTTTCTACATGAGCAGTTGGAAAAAGATGCTATTCTAAACTCTCTATCCAAGTCCTACCTTCCTTTTTTTACTCATTTTTGAATGACAAAGCCTGCAGTTAACTACCAAAGTTTGCTGGGGTTGTTGCAAAACTTCGAGAAGGATCACCAGCTCTAAAAGGAGTTGGTGAATGTTGTAGGAGGATCTTCTTCTGGATGTCGATCTTTTAAGAAAGAAAAGAAGAACAAGAAAAAGATGCAAAGTGCTGGAGCACCCAAGCCTAGTTAGACCAAAAAACTCAAGTCCGACTAAAGTCAGACGGAATGCTTCTACTGCAAGAAGCAGGGGTACTGAAAAAGAAATTATCCTCAATATATTGTCTCTCTGGATCCGAACAGATCGAGAAAGAAGACAAGATAATTATATGATAACACCTTATAATTTCTTAATTTATGATTTTACTACCTGGGTATTAGATACCGAAAGTTCTTTTAATATTTGCAATTCGTTGCAGGGTCTGTAGGTCAGTAGGAGATTTGAAGAAGGCGAAAGGTTCCTTAATGTTGGAGATGGAAGACTAGTTTTAGTTCTAGCGTTATGGACTATTAAGCTTGTATTCAAATCTAATGTAATTGTTCTAAGTGAATGTCACTTTTGTCCTTCCTTTTTATTGAATATTGCTTCTGTAGGCTTTTTGGCCATGTAAGGTTATGAAATTTTAATAAAAAGAAATAATTTTGACATCATCATGAATGATGTTAATGTGATGAATGGACAGCTGAACAATGGTATTTATATATTGTCATAATCTGTTAGTGTAATGTACACGTCCAACAAATACCCTAGAATTAGTGATGTTTCCGATATCTACCTTTGACATTGTAGGTTAGGTCATATTAATAAGAACAGAATAAACAGGTTGATACAAGAAGAAATTCTCGAAGTCAGTGATTGTGAATCACTCCCAACCTGTGAGTTCCATCTTCTTAAAAAAATGATCAAATCACCTTTTACTGAAAAAGATGAGCGAGCCAGTGAAGTTTTAGGTCGGATACATACTGATGTATGTGGACCAATGAACACTAATGTCAGAGGTGGATATTATTATTTCATTACATTTACAGATGACCTATCGAAGTATGGGCATGTCTACTTAATGACACATATGTCAAAATCATTTAAAATTTTCAAATAATTCCGTAATGAAGTAGAGAAACAAATTGAAAAGAGTATTAAAACTCTATGATCCGACCGAAGAGGAGAATACCTCTCCAGTGAGTTTCTGACATACTTAGAAGAGAATGAGATTCTCTCATAATGGACCCCTCCTAGAACACCACAGCATAATGGTGTATCGAAAAGGAGGAATCGAACCATATTAGATATGGTTCGGTCCATGATGGGCTTTGCAAGTCTGTCGATTTTTTTTTGAGATACGCACTCGAGTCGGCTTGTTATATTTTAAATAAAATTTTGAGTAAGTCTGTAAGTAAAATATCACATGAGATGTGGACAGGACGTAAGCCAGCACTCTCTCACCTTAAGGTTTGGAGATGTTCGGCTTATGTCAAATATTTGAAAACTGACAAGCTTGGATCTAGGTCTGATAAATATCTATTTGTAGGGTATCCAAAAGAGATCAAGAGATATTGCTTTTACCTTGCTGATGAACAGAATATGTTCATCAGCAATAGGGTAGTCTTTTTAGAAAAGGAGTTTCTTGGTGAAGGAACTAATGCCTCAAAGATTGAACTTGATGAAGTTCGATCGGTAGAAGAATCGACACAATCTAGTAAACCCATAGAGTCAAACTTGATTAGATCAAATCTGAAATCTATTATAGAAATATCTTTAAGGAGATCTGGTAGAGTACCACGTCAATCGGATAGATACTATGATTTCTTAGTCCGGGATGGAGATCCAGTTGAACTCGATAAAAACAATGAGGATCCGATCACCTATATGGATGCAATGCAGAGGTCTGATTCTGATAAGTAGATGAAAACCATGAAATCAAAAATGGAATCCATGAAAATCAACAGTGTATGGACATTATTTTGACCCACTTGAAGCAGTAAAATCCATAGGGTGTAAGTGGATCTTCAAAAAAAAGAGGGACGCAGACGAAAAGGTGGAGACCTATAAAGTCCGTTTGATTGCCAATGGTTACCATCAGCATTATGGTATTGACTATGATAAAATATTTTCTCCAGTAGTAATGCTCAAGTCTATTCGGATTATACTTGCGATAGCAGCACATTTGGACTATGAAATCTGGTAAATGGATATGAAAACAGCCTTCTTAAATGGAGAGCTAGAAGAAGAGGTGTATATGATACTGTTGAAAATAGTATCCCAAAGTCAATCGTCAGTCTATTGACGGTTGTGCTCATTTTTGTATATGTACATAAATTATGAATTAATAAAAATTATTTTGGTATTTTTCATCACAAAATATTTCATCTTCTAATGAACTCCTATGTTGTGGTGAAGTCCTTAGGACCATTTAGACTCGACAAAGGAGGATTTATCGTTTAGTCCTTAAATCTGTTCGCGATCAAATGATATGTTGTTATCAAGGATGACAATATTTATCAAGCATAGGTCATTATGTGCCATATAGGTTGGTTGTCCTCTTAACCAATGAGTGTGGAGACACTGGTATGGCTACAGATGAGATGTAAGGGTACATCTGTACTGAACGTGACCGACTCCAGAGCTATTTCTGCTGTCAAGATTTGCTCTGATGGAATATGTGTATAAATATCCCTCCGACCTGAGACCGCCACGGTGACTTGCAAGCAACTCACTGCACTTAGGCACTGGACTACCTGAATTTCTAATTCAGTGACGGAAGGCTGCTGAGTGTAGTCAAGTACTTGACTTGTCGGTGCGTGTGTCAAGATGGGATTGACCACTCTAGTTTAGGAGCTGTGTACAGTCGTGTTTCAATTTAGCAAAATCTTGGCAGGGTAGTCTTTATGAGGAGTCACAGGACTGTTTGAGTTAAGTACGATTCGGATGATCTAATCAAGGTTGACAGTTTAACCCTGAGTCATCCTAAACACAGAGGTCAAAAAGATGAATTATATAGTAACCATATTCACGTAGGTTCTGAGTGTTGCGATTGCGACCATTCGATTTATCCGATCGTCGGGTACCATTGCTAGATGGTCACTTCGATTAGTATAGGAATTGGTTCTTGTGCTACCGACTTAGGTTCGAACCTGCAGGGTCACACACATTAAAGGTTCTTATCTAATCTGATAGCTGGTGAAGAGTCCTTCATGTTTGAAATTCTGTGATCAAGAATCAGGATTCTCTGATCACGAATTTCACATATTTTGGGTACCGAGGTCAAGAGTCCCATTGGTTTAGGACTCTTCGATCAGGGTTACATATCGATGAATTCTGATGCTCGATTATCCATCAAATTTGGACTCAATATTTATGAGAAGTTTAATTAGTGATTTGATCATTAATTAACTCAATTTGATTGAGTAATTAATTTTGGATCAAGTCCAATTGAATTGGATTCAGTTGGGTTTGACCCGATTAGGTTAAGAGTTGACCTAATCGTCGAGATGGTTTGGTCCCTGATATGATCAGGGGTTGGGCTTAATCAATTCCTGATTTGATTAGGATTTTATTGAGCCTAATTAAGCCTAATTAATTTAGATTTAAATTAGTCTAATTGGGCCTAACTTATTTGGTTCAATTAGGTTGGTTTAAATAATGAAACCACCTTGACCCATTCTCCCTGCGCCACCTCACTTCCACTGCGCCCATTTGAATTCACGAGAAGGAAGTTCTCATGAATTTTTCCTCATGCAAAGCCCTCCTCATGCCCTACTTTAATGTGCCTTATGAGTGGATAAGGATGATTGGTTGGCCATTCAAATTCAAAATAAAATTTGAATTTGAATGAGCAACCAATCTTAGCGCCTTGACCTTATCCTCTTTTAACACCCCATTTATTACACGAAAAAATATTTCTCATGAAATCACTCACGCACAAATTAAGCCATGCCCTCCTCTTCTCACGCCCTTAGTGGATAGGGATAAATTGGTTTCCATTTGAATTCAAAATTTGATTTGAATTCAAATGTGCAATTACTCATCTTTATCCTCTCATGTGGATAAGATGTTTGACATTTTTTTAAAAGGAGGAGAAGAGTGGGGCGTGTGCAAAAAAAAATTTTGGAAGAAAATTTGGGCATGAGGAATCCTTGTGTGCAAGGTGAAGGTCAATATCCTTCCGAGAGAAAAAGAAAGAAAAGAAAGAAAAAATATGCGTAGGGTTTCAGTGAGTTCTTCAAGGTTTCAGCCTGGAGTTCGGGAAGTGAGAAGGTGAGCTACGAGTGTCGTGAGCCCACCAAATTTCAGGAAGATCTTCAACATCCTCTCAAGCATGTCTACTGATGATCTGGAGCATCCAAAGAATCAATAGACATCGATCGAAGGAGTTCGATCAGCATCGGCCGTCAAAAGGGCTCTACAACAAGCTAGCACTCGTGAGGAGTCGATCAGACCGGAAGCTTCGTGTGGATGATCCACAGAGGCCAGACACACTGTGTGGCTGCATCGCAATAATCAAACTCTTTCAATGGTGATCAGATTGCAGAGATCTACTACCCGCACAAAGGTATTGTGTTCTGAACACATTACAGTAAAGTGTTTACCGTTCAAATTCGAATTTCAAATTTAAATGCATGCATGCTATATATCATATTTAGATCCTAGTATAGGATAAATTTTTATTAATTAATTAGATTAATTAATAATTTTTACTATAAAATAGTGATTTTAAAAAAAATTTAAAATTACCATTTTATCCCTGCACTGATTTTTGTCACAAAAGGTATCAGAGCAAGGTTCTTAGATATGATATATATATTTGCATACATAGATTAAGTTATAATCTAAAAGTTTATAATTTAAAATTTAAAATTTGAAATTCAAAATTCAAAATTTAAATTTTGAAAGTTGTTCGAAATTTAAAATTCAAAAATTTGAAATTCAAAATTTGAAATTTGAATTTTCAAATTTAAAATTTGAAATTTAAAATTCAAAAATTTAAAATTTAAAATTTGAAATTTGAAATTTGGTTGAAATTTCAAATTTAAAATTCAAAATTTAAAATTCAAAATTTGAAATTCAAAAACTTGAAATTTGAAATTTAAAATTTATTTGAAATTTGAAATTTAAATTTTAAAATTGATCTATTTAGATATATTTGATCCAAGTAGCAAGTAATCGAATTGGGTTGGTTGCCATGGCCATCCAGTCATAGGAGAAAAGTAGGGTTTAAAGGCCCTCTCCTCCCATAGATGGGGTCTCCTATGGCGGTAGGGGTGTCGCTGCAATTATATCCCATGCAGATGAAGCAGCGAAAGGAATTAATTGTATAGGTTCAATTGTGAAATTTATCATGAATGTGTTAGATTAGATCTAAAGGAATATTCATGATTTATTTTGATTGAGTTATTTTCTGTTATGTAATTAGCAATAGGATTGCTATTTATAAAATGTGCTGATCTATTTATGAAATGAGTCAACATATTTGGTGAACAGAAAATAAAACCTTTCAAATTTAAAAATTATTTTCGAAATACCAAACCCTAACCCATCAGCCCTAATACTTAATTAAAAGAATTAAGTATTGTCTAGTAGGTCTAGAATTGTGAATTAAGACCTAAGACAATTGCATAAACTTGTGGGTCAATGGGTTAGATGGATTAGGTCCATAATTGGGTTAGACCTAAGGTTAGCTTAAAGAAATAGACTAAATTAGAGTAATTGGTCAAATCTAATCAAAAGTTGAATTAGATTAGGTCAAGGATACTCTAGACTCAACTCCAATAGTTGTAGTTGAATGGGTCCATGTCTTTAACTAGACCAAGATGGACTTAATTCATGGCTATGTGGTGGAACCCTATTTACTAAGTTGATCAAATTAAAACTAATGAATTGGTTGGTGTCTAAGATAAGTTTGACAGTTTGACCAGTGATTTTTAAGCGGGAGCTACTCGCAGTGATTCGATCTCTGATGAGTTAATGGCTTATCCCCACCACTGATCTCACTTACCTGGCCAACCTGGTGAATTAGGTTTTGATTAGATTACTTGGTGATTAGGGCTCACCCATGTCATTAGGTAAATTAGTGTGACTGATTTAGGTGCTCCTAATGCCGGCTTTAATTAAATCCTTTTGAATCTGACTTGGTGAAGTCAGTGGGAGAATTGAAATTGGCTGGATATTTTTTTCTCTTCGATTCTTTAATAAAATCCTCAAAAAATTATTAGGTCCCTAAAAATGATTAAGTTATATCGATAATTAAATCATAGCCTCCCATTAAGTGAGTGATACCCACAGCCGAAGTCCTCAGCAGAATCAGCTCCAGGAGGTCCGCCCGGACTCCTACGGGAGCCGGGCTTCGTCGCCAACGTCAACCACTGGTAAGGTTCGTCCGGACTCCTATGGGAGCCGGACTCCGCCAACAACTTCAACCGCAAGTAGACTCCGCCCGGACTCCTACGGGAGCCGGGCTCCATCCTCAACATCAGCTGCCGGTAAGCCTTGTCCGGACTCCTACGGGAGCCGGACTTCGCCTTTAACTTTAATTGCAGGAAGACTCCACCCGGACTCCTACGGGAGCCGGGCTTCATCCTCGACTCCAACGGCTGCAGACAGACTTCGTCCGGACTCCTACAGGAGCCAGACTCCGCCAACAACCTCAACCGCAAGTAGACTCCGCCCGGACTCCTACGGGAGCCGGGCTCCATCCTCAACATCAGCTGCCGGTAAGCCTTGTCCAGACTCCTACGGGAGCCAAACTTCGCCTTTAACTTTAATTGCAGGAAGACTCCGTTTGGACTCCTACGGGAGTCGGGCTTCGTCCACGACCCCAACGGCTGCAGACAGACTTCATCCGGACTCCTACGGGAGCCAGACTCTGCCAACAACTTCAACCGCAAGTAGACTCCGCCCGGACTCCTATGGGAGTCGGGCTCCATCCTCAACATCAGCTGCCGGTAAGCCTTGTCCGGACTCCTACGGGAGCCAGACTTCGCCTTTAACTTTAATTGCAGGAAGACTCCGCCCAGACTCCTACGGGAGTCGGGCTTCGTCCTCGACCCCAACGGCTGCAGACAGACTTCGTCCGGACTCCTACGGGAGCCGAACTCCGCCAACAACTTCAACCGCAAGTAGACTCCGCCCGGACTCCTACGGGAGCCGGGCTCCGTCCTCAACATCAGCTGCCGGTAAGCCTTGTCTGGACTCCTACGGGAGCCGGACTTCGCCTTTAACTTTAATTGCAGGAAGACTCCGCCCGGACTCCTACGGGAGTCGGGCTTTGTCCTCGACCCCAACGACTGTAGACAGACTTTGTCCGGACTCCTACGGGAGTCGGACTCCGCCCATGACTTCAACTGCAGGTAGACCTTGCCCAAACTCCTACGGATACCGGACCTCACTACCGACTCCAACCGAACTTCGGCCGACAAGTCTGGACCCCCTGGCAGGCCACAGTAACGGCCATGATTCTGCCCCACTCCCTGCGGTGGGCCCTACGCAGCTCCATTACTCCCTGACAGGCCACAGTAACAGACGACACTGCTCCACTCCCTGCGGCGGACCCTACGCAACTCCATTACTCCCTGACAGGCCGCATTAACGGCCATAATTCTGCTCCACTCCCCGCAGCAGATCCTGTGCGATCCCACCACTCCATGATGAGTCACGACAGCGAACGTCGCTCCACTCCCCGTAACTGACTCCACGTGGCACACCCCGGTGATAGCCATGGGTCCACTCCACTACTCTTCGCAGCAAACTCCGCCTGACCCTGGGCAGCTCACTGCCAGACGGTTACAGATGTCGCTATCAGACTACTGCCCCCTCCGCCTATAAAAGGGGACCCCAGATACGTTATTCTATAAGCCCTCATTTTTTATCTAAAAACTCTGCTAAATTCTCCGTTCGAGCACTCCATTCTTGTTGAGGCAGAGAACTGACTTGAGCATCGGAGGGTCTTGCCGGAGCAACCCCACCTCCGGTTTAGACTTTCTTTGCAGGTCCCGACGGCGACCGCGACTTCTCTGATTCCAGCTTCTCCGGCGCAAGCGGATTTTTGCACCAACAGGATTGGCGCTAGAGGAAGGGGCTGAACCTTCGCAGTATCCTTGTTCTTAAAGGAGCGCTCAACGGATCCACCTCCGGTCATCTTATCCGGCACCCACTTCTCCTTTTCTCATCTGATGCCTTCTCGCGAGGCATTCGCACAACTACCTCCGACTATGGTCGTCGACAAGGAGCGGCCGGACGATCGGCCTCTATCGGATCCCATCAACACCATTTCGGGGGGATCCCAACGGGAGGCAACCAACATACCAGCTGTATCCCCCAAGCGGCAAAAAGTTGAAGAACCCATAATCTTTACCGAAGAAGACACCCAGGGAGTCCAATTCCCTCATAACGACGCGGTCGTAGTTTCTTTGAATATAGCAAATTACGACGTCCGTCGCATTCTTGTCGACAATGGAAGTTCGGCCGACATCTTGTTCTACGACGCCTTTTCAAGAATGTCTGCTCTTGGCGGTCATCTGAGGCCGATTTGCTCCCCCCTGATGGGGTTTACCGGTGACGTCGTTCCGACGGAAGGAATGATAGCTTTGATTGTGACCGTGGATCAATATCCAAAGCAATCCAGGGCTCTGGTGAATTTCTTGGTGGTGAAGGCGCCATCCGCCTACAATGCAATCCTTGGCCGACCCGGTCTCAATGCCCTCTGAGCTATCGTTTCGACCTACCATTTGAAGTTGAAGTTCCCCACCAACCAGGGGATCGGAGAGGTTCGGGGAGACCAGGCCCTGGCCAGACACTGCTACAACATCGCCTTGCAAAGAAGCGATCAGGCTGACCCCTGTCCCGTCGATGGACTAGATGCTCGCGATGACCTCACCGAAGAAAGGGGCGGCCCAATCGAAGATCTGGTACCAATCCCTTTGAATGATGGAAACACAGAGCATGTGGCGCTAATCGGCTCCAACCTGGGGGAGGAGGTGCGGACGCATCTTATTGACTTTCTATGGAGGAATGCGGATATTTTCGCTTGGGTTCCAGCAGACATGCCGGGGATTGACACAGAAGTCATGGAGCATCATCTGGCCGTCGATCCAAAGCATCGACCGACGAAAGAAAAAATCTGGAGTCATGCCCCGGAGAGGCAGAAGGCGATAGTTGAGGAAGTGGATAAGCTCCTCAAGGCCGGATTCATTAAGGAAGTCAATTATCCTGATTGGATTTCCAATGTTGTTCTGGTCAAAAAAGCAAACGGCAAGTGGAGGATGTGCATAGACTTCAAAAAGCTGAATAAGGCTTGTCCAAAGGACAGCTATCCCCTTCCTAGAATCGACCAACTGGTGGACGCGACCTCAGGCCATGAGCTCCTCACCTTTATGGATGCGTTCTCCGGCTATAATCAAATTAGAATGGCATCTGAAGATGAAGAAAAGACAGCTTTCATCACTAATCACGGCCTTTACTGTTACAGGGTCATGCCTTTCAGCCTCAAGAATGCGGGCGCAACCTACCAACGGTTGGTGAACAAAATCTTTAAAGAGCAGATTGGCCGAAACATGAAGGTCTATGTGGACGATATGCTCGTAAAAAGCAAGTCTTCCAGAAATCATATCGCCGACCTCGAGGAGACCTTTGACGCTCTCCGAAAGTATAAAATGAAGCTGAACCCAACTAAATGCGCTTTCGGAGTAACTTCAGGGAAGTTCCTGGGCTTCATGGTATCGGGGCACGGGATTGATGCCAATCCAGAGAAAATTTGCGCCATCCAGGAGATGACCGCCCCAAAGTCGATCAAAGAGGTTCAGCGCCTCACAGGGAGGATAGCGGCTCTTAATCGCTTCGTCGCAAGGTCGGCCGAACGGTGCTTGCCCTTCTTTCAAACCCTCAAGCAGCCGAAGAACTTCTGCTGGACCTCTGAGTGCCAACAGGCGTTCGATGAGTTAAGGAGTTACCTTAGCTCACCCCCACTGTTGGCAAAGCCTGAACCTGGGGAGGAACTATTTTTATACCTAGCGGTCTCTCCCATGACCCTCGCGGCCGTCCTTGTCAAAGAAGAAGCGAAAGTCCAGCGACCAGTCTACTACATTAGCCGCGTGCTGAGGGACGCCGAGACCAGGTACACCAAATTAGAAAAACTGACCTACGCCTTGTTGATTGCAGCTCGGAGGCTCCGACCCTACTTTCAAGGGCACACCATGATGCTACTCACCGATCAACCGATCAAGGCGGTTTTACACCGGGCTGACACCTCCGAAAGAATGGCAAAATGGACAATCGAGCTCACGAAATTCGACATCAACTACAGACCTAGACCAGCAGTAAAGGCCCAAATACTGGCAGATTTCATAGTAGAGTGCACCATCCCAGAGGAGGTCGAACCTGAGCAAAGCAAAGTTGACGACCTGAAGTCTCAACCGAACTCCCCCAACGAAGATGCCAATCCCTCCGATCGCTTTTGGACCCTCTATGTGGATGGATCTTCCAACATGTCGGGCGCAGGTGCAGGTCTGATCTTGGTCAGTCCGGAGGGAGTCATAGCGGAGTACGCTCTGCGTTTCGAGTTCCCCGCAACAAACAATGGAGCGAAATATGAAGCTCTGATCGCAGGACTAAGGATCGCCAGAGAGCTGGGAATAAGTCAGCTCCGGGTGCACAGTGACTCTCAACTGGTGGTGGGGCAAGTCAGTGGGAGTTATGAAGCACGGGAGGACAGTATGGTCAGATACCTTGAGAAGATAAAGGAGCTCACCCCCGCCTTCAGCAGCTTCAACATTAGACAGATTCCCAGGCTAGAGAATACCAGGGCCGATCTTCTCTCCAAGCTGGCAACATCGGCTCCGGCCGAATTGCCCAGAGGCATCCTCTTCGAAGTTCTAAAACACCCGAGTGCAGAAAAATCGCGGCCCATAATGGAGATCGACCACGAGCCCAGCTGGGTCGACCCGCTGATAACCTATCTTAAAGATGGAGTTCTCCCCCAGGATGCGAAGGAGGCTCGGAAGCTCCGAAATCAAGCCTCCCGGTACATCCTTTATGAGGGCAAATTGTACAAAAGACATACTCCTTGCCCCTCTTGAAATGTCTCCGGCCCTCGGAAGCTGACTACGCCTTGTGGGAAGTACACGAGGGGATTAGCGAAAACCATTTGGGGGCTAGATCTTTATCCCACAAGCTGCTCCGCCAGGGATATTACTGGCCAACGATGCATCGTGATTCGATTGAATATGTCAAAAAGTGTGATCGATGTCAGAGGTACGCCAACATCCAGAGACAGCCCACCACCGAACTCACACCCTTGAGTGCCCCATGGCCTTTTGCACAATGGGGGATGGATATCCTTGGCCCTTTTCCCATGGCATCTGGGCAAAGGAAGTTCCTCCTCGTAGCGATCGACTACTTCACCAAATGGGTTGAAGCCGAACCACTAGCAAAGATCACGGAAGCAAAAGTTCAAGATTTCGTCTGGAAATCGATCGTGTGTAGGTTCGGTCTGCCTAGAACCCTAATCACTGATAATGGACGATAATTTGCGGGAGCAAAATTCACCGAATTCTGTGAAGATCTAAATATCTCTCACAACTTCACATCAGTAGCCCATCCCTAGGCGAACGGCGAAGCTGAGGTGACCAACAGAACCCTTTTGCAGGGGATTAAGACAAGGCTTGAAAAAGCAAAGGGAACTTGGGCGGACGAGCTTTGTCATGTGCTATGGGCGTATCGAACTACCCAGAAGTTACCTATGGGGGAGACCCCCTTTGCTTTAGCCTTCTGTATGGAAGCCGTCATCCCAATCGAGCTTAAACTCCCGTCGGTACGAGTCGTGGCATTCGACGAACATCAAAATTCACAAAGTCTTAGAGCCAACCTCGACCTGCTGGAAGAAAGACGGGAGATCGCTCAGGTTCGAATGGCAGCCTACAGACAGAAAGTTGCTCGATATTACAACGCCCGAGTCAAGAACAAAGCCTTTAAAGTAGGAGATCTAGTACTTCGACGAGCTGCTGTCTCGCAACCTCAGGACCGGGGGAAACTCGCCCCAAACTGGGAAGGACCGTATGAAGTTAAAGAAGTAGTCCGGCCAGAAACTTATTATCTTAAGGAACTCGGAGGAGCTGACCTCCCGCGACTGTGGAACTCGAAAAACTTACGGGTGTACTACCAATAACTTCATTTTAATTGAAAGTTGCATACCTGCATGTCTTTAAATAATTCGCACAAACTGTGTCAGAAGCGAAAGGGAAACGTCGTCCCGACAAAGTCGAAGGCCCGGTTCCATTTAGATCGGATGGGGGGAGAGGCCTTACAACGCCCATATGAGCCCCCACGGCCCTGTTAGGGACAGGAGGAGAACCTTATCCTAACTTGAGCAAAGTTGAAGGCCCGGTTTCATTTAGACCGGATGGGGGGAGAGGCCCTACAACGCCCATATGAGCCCCCACAGCCCTGTTAGGGACAGGAGGAGAACCTCGCCCTAACTTGAGCAAAGTCGAAGGCCCGGTTCCATTTAGATCGGATGGGGGGAGAGGCCCTACAACGCCCATATGAGCCCCCACAGCCCTGTTAGGGACAGGAGGAGAACCTCGCCCTAACTTGAGCAAAGTCGAAGGCCCGGTTCCATTTAGACCGGATGGGGGGAGAGGCCTTACAACACCCATATGATTTTCCACAGCCCTGTTAGGGACAGGAGGAGAACCTCGCCCTAACTTGAGCAAAGTCGAAGGTCCGATTCTATTTAGACCGGATGGGGAGAGTGTTGGGTACAAAATACCCACGATCGAAGTTCTCTACAGGATTAGCCCTTGCGGACTCCGCCCGGACTCCCACAGGAGACGAGCACCGTCACTAACTTCAACTGCCGGTAAGATCCGCCTGAACTCCCACGGGAGATGGGCTCCGCCTACGACTCCGACCCCAAGGGGGACTTCGCCCGGACTCCTACGGGAGCCGGGCTCCGTCACCAACTTCAACTGCCGGTAAGATCCGCCCGAACTCCCACGGGAGATGGGCTCCGCCTACGACTCCGACCCCAAGGGGGACTTCGCCCGGACTCCTACGGGAGCCGGGCTTCGTCGCCAACGTCAACTGCCGGTAAGATTCGTCCGGACTCCTATGGGAGCCGGACTTCGCCTTTAACTTTGATTGCAGAAAGACTCCGCCCGGACTCCTACGGGAGCCGGGCTTCATCCTCGATTCCAACGGCTGCAGACAGACTTCGTCCGGACTCCTACGGGAGCCGGACTCCACCGACAACTTCAACCACAAATAGACTCCGCCCGGACTCTTACGGGAGCCGAACTTCGCACCTGATTTTGATTGCAAGGAACTCCGCCCGGACTCCTACGGGAGCCGGGCTCCGCCCGTGACTCCAATCACAGGAGGGTTCCGTCCGGACTCCCACGGGAGCCGAACTTCGTCTTGACTTTAGCGAAGAAAAACTTCGAGCGAAAAGGAAAAAGGAAGGCAACGGACTATGACAGCTACGATTGGAAAACGGACAGCGATCGAGGTACAAAAAACTCTGTCACCACAAGGACTGGAGCTCCCACAGGGAGTCCCAGCTTTTGAGGAAGTTTTCGACACAAAACAGGACAACCTACTTAGGGTGACAGAAGCTCGGATCCTCGAACTCAAGCCCTAGGAGGGACCCCAGGCCCGATTGGCCCCAAGCAAGCCTGCAGCCATTGACGGGAAAATGACAACCAGGTATCTTCGAATGGCGTAAAAGTCGAAAAGGAGCTCGACAAATAACAATCCAACATGAATAAAAGAGATCGTCGACGACCTTGGGACGACGTGAAAAAGAAAAGAAGAAAAGAAGGAAGAGAGAAGAAAGAAGAATAAAGAAGTTCGACAGACGACTACTCGATACAAGATGCAGACGAGGTAACAAAATCTCCTTTTCATTTTTCAACTGACAAGATGTACGTTACAAGACCCGATGGGCCAAAAAAAAAAAAAATGTATACATCATTGCAAGTCTCGCGAACACGGTTTGGAAAGGATGCACCGGAGGCTGCTTCAAGCTGCAAACTTCTCTTCCCATTTCTGTCCTTCCCAGCCGCGTCGTCCAGTACGTGTGATGGGCTCATCGACTTTCGCCCCGTCTTGTTTCGCTCCACCTCCGAAGTCCCAACCTCAGGGGGAAAAGGATGGGATAGGTTCCCGGGGGCGGTAAGGGCAACGGCAGCAGCAACGAAGACCTATTTTAAGAAGAATCGGAGTCACCCTGGGGGCAACGGTGGCGCCAGAAATATGCGTCATCACCGAATACTCCATGGTAGCCACCGTCCAAAACGCTCTGGCAAGGTCGGCATGCGCTACTTCCACCATCCCCGCAACAGGTTCTACTACCCCACCGTCGACGTCGACCGCTTCTGGTCCCTCGGCCACGACGATATCAAGGATCCCGCCACAGCTTGTGACGACAGCTCTGCCCTCTTGACCGATATCATCCTGCCTTGCTACTCTGAAATTCTCGGGCAGAATACCTTTACTGGCGGGCCCGTTATTAAACCCCTGTTGTTGAAGGAATTCTTCCTTGAGCCCCCTTTGAGACGATGGGGATCCTCAGCGGCCACTTGATGACCGGCGAACTCACCGGCCGCTGTTCTCCTCCTCGCCTTCCTCCAGGCCCTATACATCCCTTCGAGGATGGCCTCCGGAGTGGAGGGCATGACGTGGGAACCCCTTAGAGAAGAATCAAGGGGCTGAAGACAGTGAGGGCTGGTGCGAAGGAAGTGACTGAGTAGTTAGGCTCTCAGACGAAAGAAAGATGCTGTCCTTTCGACAGGATGGAGCCCCGAAGGAAGAGTAGGGGGTTTAAATAGCCAGCGGATCTTAGCACAGTTATGGCGGCGGGTGTCCCTAGGCCAACTGGTGCATGCCACGTGTCCCACTCGCCGCTATCGAGGATTGACTGTTCGCAAATTTCTGTAGCGCAACGCTTGGGATCACGTTTCGATGGGAGTTCCGAAAAGACTCTTCAGGTCGCCCCGATCCGAAAAGACTCCAGCACGTGCACATTTAATACCAAAATATCTGGGGGCGGCAGTGCGCAGGATTCGAGGGGATGATTTCGGCTGTGCCCATCTCTCTCTGTACTTCCTTCGTTCGAAATTCAAACTCGGAAGTAGGGGGACTGGTGTTGGGTATAAAATACCCACAGCCGAAGTCCTCAGCAGAATCAGCTCCAGGAGATCCGCCCGGACTCCTACGGGAGCCGGGCTTCGTCGCCAACATCAACCGCTGGTAAGGTTCGTCCGGACTCCTACGGGAGCCAGACTCCGCCAACAACTTCAACCGCAAGTAGACTCCGCCCGGACTCCTACGGGAGCCGGGCTCTGTCCTCAACATCAGCTGTCGGTAAGCCTTGTCCGGACTCCTACGGGAGCCGGACTTCGCCTTTAACTTTAATTGCAGGAAGACTCTGCCCGGACTCCTACGGGAGCCGGGCTTCATCCTCGACTCCAATGGCTGCAGACAGACTTTGTCCGGACTCCTACAGGAGCCGGACTCCGCCAACAACCTCAACCGCAAGTAGACTCCGCCCGGACTCCTACGGGAGCCGGGCTCCATCCTCAACATCAGCTGCCGGTAAGCCTTGTCTGGACTCCTACGGGAGCCGGACTTCGCCTTTAACTTTAATTACAGGAAGACTCCGCCCGGACTTCTACGGGAGCCGGGCTTCGTCCTCGACCCCAACGGCTGCAGACAGACTTCATCCGGACTCCTACGGGAGCCGGACTCCGCCAACAACTTCAACCGCAAGTAGACTCCGCCCGGACTCCTACGGGAGTCGGGCTCTGTCCTCAACATCAGCTGCCGGTAAGCCTTGTCCGGACTCCTACGGGAGCCGGACTTCGCCTTTAACTTTAATTGCAGGAAGACTCCGCCCGGACTCCTACGGGAGCCGGACTTCGTCCTCGACCCCAACGGCTGCAGACAGACTTCGTCCGGACTCCTACGGGAGCCGGACTCTGCCAACAACTTCAACTGCAAGTAAACTCCGCCCGGACTCCTACGGGAGCCGGGCTCTGTCCTCAACATCAGCTACCGGTAAGCCTTGTCCGGACTCCTACGGGAGCCGAACTTCGCCTTTAACTTTAATTGCAGGAAGACTCCGCCCGAACTCCTACGGGAGCCGGGCTTCGTCCTCGACCCCAACGACTGCAGACAGACTTCGTTCGGACTCCTACGGGAGTCGGACTCCGCCCATGACTTCAACTGCAGGTAGACCTCGCCCAAACTCCTACGGATACTGGACCTCACTACCGACTCCAACCGAACTTCGGCCGACAAGTCTGGACCCCCTGGCAGGCCACAGTAACGGCCACGATTCTGCCCCACTCCCTGCGGTTGGCCCTACGCAGCTCCATTACTCCCTGACAGGCTACAGTAACGGACGACACTGCTCCACTCCCTGCGGCGGATCCTACGCAACTCCATTACTCCCTGACAGGCCATATTAACGGCCATAATTCTGCTCCACTCCCCGCGGTTGATCCTGTGCGATCCCACCACTCCATGATGAGTCACGACAGCGAACGTCGCTCCACTCTCCGTAACTGACTCCACGTGGCACACCTCGGTGATAGCCACGGGTCCACTCCACTACTCTTCGCAGCAAACTCTGCCTGACCCAGGATAGCTCACTGCCAGACGGTTACAGATGTCGCTATCAGACTACTACCCCCTCCGCCTATAAAAGGGGACCCCAGATACGTTATTCTATAAGCCCTCATTTTTTATCTAAAAACTCTGCTAAATTTTCCGTTCGAGCACTCCATTCTTGTTGAGGCAGAGAACTGACTTGAGCATCGGAGGGTCTTGCCGGAGCAACCCCACCTCCGGTTTAGACTTCCTTTGCAGGTCCCGACGGCGACTGCGACTTCTCTGATTCCAGCTTCTCCGGTGCAAGCGGATTTTTGCACCAACAATAATTGTTGGAGGCCCAAAGGCCTGGTGCTTATTGACTAATAGAATTATCATTCATAATATGATAATTTGGTTTGAGTCTTTCTGATGGTGGTCAGGTTGGCCGGCCAAAGTCGGGCTTGATCATTTATTGGTTCGATTCACCAAATCAAATCATGTTAATGGTTGGACCTAACCAGATCTTTTCAGTGGAGGCCAAAGCCTACTGATTAGGTTCAGGGGCAAAATCAATTATTAGAAGTTGTTTAGAGAAATAACTAGTTATGAACCTACCCATAGATGTACATAGGTTGACCAACCAAAGTTGGGCTCGTGTGTAGTCTGTGTGGATTCTAGTACCCACAAAGGAATTAAAGTAATTCCTCAAATTGGAGGTTGAGGCTACCAATTCATAAAAATACTGGGAGAAACTTTAGGCTAAAGTCCAAGTCTTTAGTATTAATAATTTATGTACTAATATAGGTCTGATTTTCCTTTATACAGCTATGGCCACTACCCTTTCGCTCCGATCATTATTAGATAATGACAAGCTCATGGGATCTAATTTCGATAGCTGGTATCAAAAATTAAAAATCGTCCTTGAGCATGAGCGGATCCTTTATGTAGAAACGGATCCGGCACCTGAGGAGCCAGCCCCGAATGCTAGAGGGGTGGTCCGAGACACTTACCAAAAGTAGCTTAATGACCGCACCACCGTTCGGTGCATTATGCTGGCAGCAATGAATGATGAGTTCAGCCGCAAGTTCGAGAATGTCCAACCACAGGAGATGCTTCAAATGTTGAATGACTCCTTTGGCACCCCTGACGACGTTGAAAGGCACAAAACTAGTTATGCCATTTTTAATGCTCGGATGAGAGATGGAGCCTCAGTCACTGATCATGTACTGTACATGATCGAAATGATTGAGCGTCTAAGTAAACTGGGCTTTCCCCTGCACGAGCAGCTCGGTAAGGATGTAATCCTTAATTCTCTGCCCAAGTCCTACCTTCCCTTCCTTACTCATTTTCGAATGACAAAGCCTGCAGTGAACTACCACGGCTTGTTGGGGTTGCTGCAGAACTTTGAGATGGACCACCAGCTCCATAAAGAGTCGGTAAATATTGTGGGAGGGTCTTCTTCTGGTCGTCGACCTTTTAAGAAAGGAAAGAAGAACAAGAAGAAGAAGAATAAGAAGTGCAGCCGCATGCTGAGATGTCTGCACAGGGTCAGACCAAGAAGCGCAAGCCCGACCAAAGCCAAGCGGAGTGCTTCTTTTGAAGAAGTAGGGGCACTGGAAGAGGAACTGTCCTCTATACATTGCCTCACTGGACCCGAACAGGCCGAAGAAGAAGCAAGGTACTTATATGATAACACCTTGCAACTTTTTCATTTGTGATACTACTGCCTGGGTATTGGATACTGAAAGCCCTTATCATATTTGCAATTCGATGCAGGGTCTACAGGTCAGTAGGAGATTTGATGAAGGCGAGAGATTCCTGAACGTTGGAGATGGAAGCAAAGTTTCAGTTCTAGCATTAGGAATCATGAACCTTGTAATCAATTCTCGAAATATAATTCTGAGTGAATTCACTATTGTCCAAGCTTTTTATTAAATATTATTTCTGTAGCCTTTTGGCCATGAACGGTTATCAATTTTTAATAAAAGAAAATGTTTGCAATATCATTTTGAATGGTGTTACAATGTTTGTTGGACAACTTAATAATAAATTTACTTTCTATCACAACTGTTAATGTGGTTCAAACCTCCGGTAAACACCCTAGAATAGATAATGTGTCAGAAGTCTACCTTTGGCACTGTAGGCTAGGTCATATCAATAAGAACAGGATAAACAGGTTGGCTCAAGAAGAAATTCTTGAAGTAGGTGATTATGAATCACTTCCAACCTGTGAGTCCTGTCTTCTTGGTAAAATGACCAAGTCACCTTTTACTGGAAAAGGTGAGCGAGCCAGTGAACTCTTGGCTCTGGTACATTCTGATGTATGTGGACCTATGAGCTCAAGTACAAGAGGTGGATATTTCTACTTCATAACCTTCACAGACGACCTATCGAGGTATGGGTATGTCTATTTAATGAAGCATAAGTCAGAGTCGTTTGAAATGTTCAAACTATTCTGAAATGAGGTAGAAAAACAAACTGGAAAGTGTATTAAAACTCTTCGATCTGATCGAGGAGGTGAATACCTTTTCAATGATTTTCTGACATATCTTGGGAGAATGAGATTCTCTCTCAGTGGATACCTCCTGGAACACCACAGCATAATGGTGTGTCTGAAAGGAGGAATCGGACCTTGTTGGACATGGTTCGATCCATGATGGGGTTTGCTGATCTGCCGATCTTCTTTGGGGATATGCGCTCGAATCGGCTTGTTACCTTCTAAATAGGGTTTCGAGTAAGTCTGTAACCAAAATCCATATGAGATATGGATAGGACGTAAGCCAGTACTCTCGCACCTTAGGGTTTGGGGTGTCTGGCTTATGTTAAACGTTTAATTACGGACAAGCTTGGACCTAGGTCTGACAAGTGTAATTTTATAGGGTACCCAAAAGAGACCAAAGGGTATTACTTCTACCTAGCTGATGAGCAAAAAGTGTTTGTCAGCCTTAAGGCAATCTTTTTGGAAAGAGAGTTCCTTGGTGAAGGGACTGTTGCCTCTAAGGTCGAACTTGATGAAATTTGACAGGTGAAAATCGACGCAAGTTGCTGAACTGCGGATTTGATTAGATCAGATCTGGAGCCCATTGTCAAGCACCCTTAAGGCGATCTGGTAGAGTACCACGTCAACCAGACAGATACTATGGTTTCTTGGTCCGGGATGACGATCCTATCGAACTTGATGAAAATGATGAGGATCCGATCACCTACATGGATGCAATGCAGAGATCCGACTCTGAGAAATGGCTAGAGGCCATGAAATCCGAAATGGAGTCCATGAAGGTCAACGATGTGTGGACATTGGTTGACCCACCGAAGAGTAAAACCCATAGGGTGTAAGTGGGTCTTCAAGAGGAAGAGGGGCACAGATGGAAAGGTGGAAACCTATAAAGCCGTCTGGTTGCCAAGGGATATCGTCAACGTTATGGTATAGACTATGACGAGATGTTTTCTCCTGTGGCAATGCTCAAATCCATTCGGATTATGCTTGCGATAGCTGCCCATCTGGACTATGAAATCTGACAGATGGATGTGAAGACAGCTTTCCTAAATGGAGAGCTGGATGAAGAGGTGTATATGATACAACCTGAAGGATTCACATCCACTGATGAGTCTAAGGTGTGCAGACTACAGAGGTCCATTTATGGACTTAAGCAGGCATCCCAGAGTTGGAACATACATTTTGATAGGATGATCAAGACGTATGGCTTCGTTAAGAATGGAGAAGAGCCCTGCATTTATAAGTGGGCTAATGGTCCAGTAGTGGTATTTTTGTATTGTATGTGGATGATATTCTCTTAATCGAAATGATGTCCCTGCATTACAGGAATAAAGATTTGGCTGTCGTCACAGTTCTCCATGAAGGATTTGGGAGAAGCTTCCTACATCCTAGGGATGAGGATCTATAGGGATAGATCTAAAAGGTTGCTTGGTTTATCCCAGTCTACGTACATAGATACTATGCTGAAGAGGTTCAGCATGGAGAATTCCAAGAAAGGCTATCTACCGATAGGCCATGGAATTTCTCTCTCGAAGAGGGATTGTCCGACAACACCTCAAGAGAGAGAGCGTATGGGTAGGATTCCATATGCTTCGGTAGTGGGATCTATCATGTACGCCATGACATGTACACGACAGATGTGGCATACTCACTAGGGGTAGTGAGTAGATACCAATCTGATCCAGGGAGAATCACTGGAAGGTTGTTAAAACCATCCTGAAGTATTTAAGAAATACTAAGGACCAGTGGCTTGTTTATGGTGAATCAGACTTGAGACTTATAGGTTTACAGACTCTAGTTTTCAGTCTGATCACGATGACAGCAAAAGTGTGTCGGGATTTATTTTTACCCTTAATGGTGGGGCTATCTGCTGGAAGAGTTCCAAGCAACACACTGTGGCTGATTCAGTTTGCGAGGCAGAGTATGTCGCTGCATCAGATGCTGCCAAAGAAGTGGTGTGGCTGAGAAGTTCATCATCGAGCTCGAGTAGCACCCTCCCTTGTTGGTCCAGTTCTGCTCTACTGTGAAGCTCTGGAGCCATTGCTCAGGCGAAGAACCGAAGGCACACCAGCGGATGAAGCATATTCTGCACCGCTACCATCTCATCCGAAAATTATGGATCGAGGTGACGTCGACCTTCAGAAGATGACGGGAAGGAGAACCTAACCGACCCATTCACTAAAGCCATTACGGTGAAGGAGTTCGATGACTACAAGTCGAAGATGGGTATTAGATACTGCACCGATTGGCTTTAGGCCAAGTGGGAGATTGTTGGAAATAGTGTCCCAAAGCCAATCGTAGTCTGTTGATGGTTGTGCTCATTTTTGTATATGTACATGAATTATGAATTAATAAAATTATTTTGATATTTTTCATCACAAAATGTTTCATCTTCTAATGAACTCCTATGTTGTGGTGAAGTCCTTAGGACTATTTAGACTCGACAAAGGAGGATTTGTCGTTTAGTCCTTAAATCTGTTCGTGACCAAATGATATATTGTTACCAAGGACGACAACGTTTATCAAGCATAGGTCGTTGTGTGCCATATAGGTTGGTTGTCCTCTTAACCAATGAGTGTGGAGACACTGGTATGGCATACATGTGAGATGTAAGGGTACATCTGCACTGAACGTGACCGACTCGGAGCTATTTCTGCTGTCAAAATTTGCTCTGATGAATATGGGTATAAATATCCCTCCGACCTGAGACCGCCACGGTGACTTGCAAGCAACTCACTGCACTTAGGCACTGGACTACCTGAATTTCTAATTCAGTGATGGAAGGCTGCTGGGTGTAGTCAAGTACTTGACTTGTCGGTGCGTGTGTCAAGATGGGATTGACCACTCCAGTTTAGGAGCTGTGTACAGTCGTATTTCAATTTAGCAAAACCTTGGCCAGGGTAGTCTTTGTGAGGAGTCACAGGACTGTTTGAGTTGAGCACGATTCGGATGATCTAATCAAGGTTGACAGTTTAACCCTGAGTCATCCTAAACACAGAGGTCAAAAGGATGAATTATACAGTAACCATATTCATGTAGGTTCTGAGTATTGCGATTACGACCATTCGATCTATCTGGTCGTCGGGTACCATTGCTAGATGGTCACTTCGATTAGTACAGAAATTGGTTCCTGTGCTACCGGCTTAGGTTCGAACCTGCGGGGTCACACACATTAGAGGTTCCTATCTGATCTGATGGCTGATAAAGAGTCCTTCATGTCTGAGATTCTGTGATCAAGAATCAAGATTCTCTGATCATGATTCCACACATTTTGGGTACCGGGGTTAAGAGTCCCACTGATTTAGGACTCTTCGATCAGGGTTACATATCATGAATTCTGATACCCGATTATCCATCGAATTTGGATTCAATATTTATGAGAGATTTAATTAGTAATTTGATTGCTAATTAACTCAATTTGATTGAGTAATTATTTTGGATCAAGTCCAATTGAATTAGATTCAGTTGGATTTGACCCGATTAGATTAAGAGTTGACCTAATCGTCGAGATGGTTTTGGTCCCTGATATGATCAGGGGTTGGGCTTAATCAATTTCTGATTTGATTAGATTTTATTGATCTTAATTAAGCCTAATTAAATTGGGTTTAAATTAGTCTAATTGGACCTAACTTATTTGGTTCAATTAGGTTGGTTTAAATAATGAAACCACCTTGACCCATTCTCCCTGCGCCACCTCACTTCCACTGCGTCCATTTGAATTCACGAGAAGGAAGTTCCCATGAATTTTTCTTCACACAAGCCCTCTTCATGCCCTACTTCAATGTGCCTTATGAGTGGATAAGGATGATTGGTTGGCCATTCAAATTCAAAACAAAGTTTGAATTTGAATGAGCAACCAATCTTAGCACCTTGACCTTATCCTCCTTTAACACCCCATTTATTACACGAGAAAATGTTTCTCATGAAATCACTCACACACAATTAAGCCACACCCTCCTCTTCTCACGCCCTTAGTGGATAGGGATAAATTGATTTTCATTTGAATTCAAAATTTGATTTGAATTCAAATGTGCAATTCCTCATCTTTATCCTCTCACGTGGATAAGATGTTTGATATTTTTTTAAAAGGAGGAGAAGAGTGGGGCGTGTGCAAGAAAAAATTTTGAAGAGAAAATCTAGGTGTAAGGAATTCATGTGTGCAAGGTGAAGGTCAATATCCTTCTGAGAGAAAAAGAAAGAAAAGAAAGAAAAAGTGTGCGCAGGGTTTCAGTGAGTTCTTCCAGGATTTCAGCCTGGAGTTCGAAAAGTGAGAAGGTGAGCTACGAGTGTCATGAGCCCACCAATTTTAGAAAGATCTTCAACATCCTCTCAAGCACGTCTGTTGATAATCCAGAGCATCCAAAAAATCGACAGACATCGATTGAAAGAGTTCGATCAGCATCGGCCGTCAAAAGGGCTCTACAATGAGCTAGCACTCGTGAGGAGTCGATCAGATCAGAAGCTTCGTGTGGATGATCCACAGAGGTCAGACATACTGTGTGGTTGTATCATGATGATCAGACTCTCCCGACGGTGATCAGATTATGGAGATCTACTATCCGCACAAAGGTATTGTGTTCTGAACACATTACAGTAAAGTGTTTACTGTTCAAATTCGAATTTCAAATTAAATGCATGCATGCTATATATCATATTTAGATGCTAGTATAGGGTAAATTCTTATTAATTAATTAGATTAATTAATAATTTTTGCTATAAAATAGTGATTTGAAAAAGTTTTAAAATTACCATTTTACCCTTGCACTGATTTTTGCCACAGATACAACCTGAAAATTTCATATCCACAGATGTGTCTAAGGTGTCCAAGCTTCAAAGGTCCATCTATGGACTTAAGCAGGTATTTCGGAGTTGGAACATGCATTTTGATAAAGTGATCAGAATGTATGGCTTCATTAAGAATGGAGAGAAATCCTGCATATACAAATGGGTTAATAACTCTATGATAGTATTTTTTATTTCGTATGTCGATGACATTCTCTTAATCGGAAATGACATCCCTACATTACAGGGAATAAAAGTTTGGTTGTCATATAGTTTTCTATGAAAGACTTGGGAGAAGCTTCCTTCATCCTTGAGATAAAGATCTATAGAGATAGATCTAAAAGGTTGCTTGGATTATCCCAGTCGACGTATATTGATAATGTGCTGAAAAGGTCCAGCATGGAGAATTTCAAGAAAGACTATCTTTCATAGGCCAAAGAATTTCTCTCTCGAAGAGTGATTGTCCGACAACTCCTCAAAAGAGAGAGCGTATGAGTAGACTTCCATATGCTTTGATAGTGGGATCTATTATGTACGCCATGACATGTATACGATCGGACGTAGCATACTCATTAGGAGTAGTGAGAAGATACCAGTTCGATCTAGGTGAGAATCACTAGAAGGTCGTAAAGATCATTCTTAAGTATTTGAGAAATACTAAGGATTTATGGCTTATCTATGGAGAATCTGACTTAAAACTTATGGGGTTTATAGATTTTAATTTTCAGTCGGATCATGACGACAGCAAGAGCATGTCAGGATATATTTATACTCTGAACGGTGGAGTAATTTACTGAAAAAATTTTAAGCAGCACACTGTGGCCGACTCTACTTGTGAGGCGGAATATATCGTGGCATCCAATGCTGCGAAGGAAGCTGTGTGGCTACGAAAGTTCATCAACGAGCTTGGAGTGGCACCCTTCCTTGATGGCTCCATCTTTTTATACTACGACAGTACTGGTGTCATTGCTCAAGCAAAAGAACCAAAGTCACATTAGCGGATCAAGCATATTCTGGCCGCTACCACCTGATCCGAGAGATCGTGGATCGAGATGACGTTGAGCTTCAGAAGATCGACGGAAAGGAGAACCTGACCGACCCATTTACTAAAGCCCTCAGCATCAAGGAGTTCGAAAACTACAAATCAAAGATGGATATACGATACTGTACCGATTGGCTTTAGTCCAAGTGGGAGTTATTAAAAATTGTGTCCCAAAGTCAATCGTCAGCCTGTTGATGGTTGTGCTTATCATTATAATTATATATAAATTATTAAATTAATAAATATTATTTAGTTTTTTCATCACTGTGTACATCTCATTTTGAACTCCTGTTATGTGATGAAGTCCTTAGGACTATTTGATTCGATATAGGAGGATATATCATTTAGTCCTTAAACCTTAAGTTTATGATCAAATGATATACTATTATTAGGACGATAGCTATATCAAGTATAGGTCATTGTGTGCCATGTACGTTGGTTGTCCTCTTAACCAAAGAGTGTGGAGACACTGGCATGGTATGCAAGTGAAATGTAGGAGTACATCTCATTAAATGTGACCAATTGCTAAGCACCCTGCTGTCAAAAGTAGCTCACGAAGGATATAGGCATAAGTGTCCCTCTGACCTGAGATCCCCACGATGACTTGCAAGCAACTCACTATGCTTTGGTGATGG